>NW_009702547.1:44172-44469 GCF_000703405.1 Apaloderma vittatum
GTCGGTTTGTTCATCCCTCCCCACACCCTCCTCTTCCTCTCTTGGGCACCCCGGCGTGCGCCATGGCAGGTACCAGGTCCTGTGCTCCACTCGGTGACACCGGTGGGAAATCATTCGTGCCTGTATCGAGTGTGATGGTTTTTTTTTTAATTATTTTTTATTTTTTTTGCCCAGAAACCACAGGTTCTTGGTTTGCAGCCCTTTCACAGAGCGCGTTTGCAAAGGGATCCCGCAAAGCATGCAGATTGGCCATTTGCACATCCTTCTTACAGAATCCGTCCTATCATTTCAACTATA
>NW_009702548.1:0-14218 GCF_000703405.1 Apaloderma vittatum
CCGCTGGGTTCTGTAAATCTCGTGTTTGTGAGATTGATGGCTTAGCAAATCTTGTTTACGTGCTTTTTAAATGGGAAAATGCACAGATATGGGACATACTTATTTTTTGGTTTCTTCTTGAATAACGTGACCTTTGAAAGAGCCTTTAACCTTGCTTGGCAGATGCTGTTGGGAAAGGCAGCTGTGACTGGGGCTCGGTTATACCCGTGTTTTGCCTAACAGTGACTGAAATTTGGAGAGCGGCCTTGCTGAGCCCCGTTGAAATGACAGAGCAGACTAGAAGGACCAACACAAGACCTCTCTGTTTATATATCTTAATAGGTTAGAGCAGTGTGAATAATGATCTTGCCATCCCAACCTGACTTACTATTGAAAAAGAACTTTGAACTGCCAACTAAGCCACCTGTTTAGCTGCCAGAATAGTTTATGACTGTGAGGAATGAGGTCAGCCCAGCGAAGAGCAGCTGCTTCTGGACAGTAGCGTTTCTAGCAATCTCATTCAGCACTTAAGGATGAAAAACGGAGTTGGAGTATCTAGAGAAATACCTTGGCTGAAGCTGAGGGGAAACGCTGGTGCGCTGCAAGTGCACAGCTCAGCTGCAGTCCATCAGTCTTTTTGAATAGTGGCAGCTCTTACTGTCCTGTGAAATAATCTTTAAAGCTTGGAAAATATTCAGGAATGTAGATAGTACTTTCCCTTTTGAAGTGCAACTCTAGTATTGTTTGACTGATTTTGGTGTTGAATGGTTTCTGGTTTGTGTTTCGTTAAAGGTGCTATTAAAATCCCAACCGTTTCCATATCTCCGGAGGATTTGAATACAACAGCCATGGCAGAATTTGGGACCTACATTCAGGAAGGTACTGAACTGTCATTCTTGGCAATCTCTACTGCTTGATTTTATTTTTGTAAACAAATTGAAGAGAGTATATCTGGTTCTTGAATATAATGGAACAAACATTTCTTTTGGTTTTTCTCAAGAAAGGACTGGCAAAACAACACACAAAAGTCTCCTTTGCAACAGTGTACTTTGGTTTATCAATGGTTGAAGCTGAAACAGAGGTTAAAGTGGGTTTTGCCAATGTGGTTTTTGATTCTTGAGATGGTTAAATGACCTTGTCATTAAAAAAAAAAAAAGAGAAGACTGCCCCTGCTTCAGCCTGCTTTTTTGGCTTTGCTACCTGCAGAACAGCTGCAGCACTGCCGGTGAACAACAGTTCCTGGTTTTGCTTAGGAAAGTCTTAAATACAAAGTGAAATGGGTTGGTAGAAGTGTGAGAATGAAGCTGCACGTCTGCCTCCTGCAGCAGATTTGTTGTGGTCAGTCCATACAGTGCTCCCACTGAGGCGGAGTAGATGACTGCTCTGTGGAGTATATAGTGATAAAGTTGGACATTATTGTTAATTTTCCCTTTTCACATGTTTTTAATTTTTTTCTTAACAGTCTTCCCGGCTGTATTTTCTTCAAAGTTCATTCAGCATGAAATTGTTGGGAAATACAGCCATCTCTTTACTGTTCAGGGTACTAACCCTGAGCTGCTGCCCTATATGCTGCTTGCACACATGGACGTTGTGCCTGCCCCCCCGGAGGGCTGGGATTTCCCTCCTTTCTCAGCTGCAGAGCATGAAGGTTTCATCTATGGACGAGGAACGCTGGATAACAAAAACTCTGCCATAGTACGTCGTCTTGGTAATATCATTTCAGAGACATACAAAGCCTGAAAAAGGCAGACTGGGGGAACCTATTCTCTGAAAGTTTCCTTTATTGTCTCTCTTGCCTCTCTTTAAATGCAGGATATTTGTGATAAACTCTTAAGCTCTGCAGTTTTCTCCCAAGTTTTCCTAGAGATGAAGTCAGGTGGTCTTCTATTACTGAAGAAAGCAGAGTTAAAATTTGTAGAAGATACAGAAAACGCATTTATTAATACAGATGTATTTATTTAAACATCATATTTAAATTTTCTGTCAAATGCTGCATTTAAAATCAGGAATAGACTTCATTTTTTTTTCCTAGGTGTCACGGGCATTCAAAGCCAAATTTTGCCCTTTGAAAAGGCTTGAGTTTCAAAATAAACAATGTTTATTTAATATTATAGTCAAATAACCTTGTATCTTTTATCTAGTCTGTGGAAGAACAAAGAGCTGTTGTGCTAAATGGGAGGAATAATGTACAAAAAAAAAAAAGATTGATCTGCATAGGATTTCTCATTTGGGAAAAGGTTGATGGGAAAATTAATAAGGAAGATAGTCCCTTGTGACTTGCAAAGATTACTTCCATGACAGCCCTGTACTTAAATTTAAAGAGATGTTTAGCAAACCCGTGTCACAGATTCTGTGGCTGCATATTGTGGCATAGGCCTGTACTCCCAGAAAGTTTCAGTAGTTTATTTAATCATCCATTTCAAGGCCTTGCAACTTAAACTTTGGATTTGGTGCTTCCTTCTGCTGTGAGCTGCACAAGTGGCTCCACAGATGGACAATAAAAATCAACTATTTCGGAGAACACAGCAAAAAAGGGTGCTGACAAGGGAAAGGCAATGTAATTTGTTCTCATGTAGAAAGCTAACTAGCTTCAAGTTGAAAAAAACGGGTGAGAATGAATAATGTAGCAAGTGGGAGATTTCATGTCTTGTTCTTCAGGTTAGGTTTCTCGTTCTCCTGTTTCATCTTAGCACTTTTCGTACAAAACTTGCTGCGTGTTAAAACAAATGGATGGGGTAGCTCGAGTCGGAGCCAAACGGTGTGTAGGACACAGTTTGAAGGAACAGTGAATTCCCTGGGTAATTACAA
Source organism: Apaloderma vittatum (assembly GCF_000703405.1). NCBI lineage: Eukaryota > Metazoa > Chordata > Aves > Trogoniformes > Trogonidae > Apaloderma > Apaloderma vittatum. Next base: position 2,788 of record NW_009702548.1, read on the forward strand.
CTCTTGTCGTGCTTCCTGTGCAGTTTGTCACCCACTGCGTCGGTAGCAAGAACGAGCCTGCGCTGTATTTTGTGTTTGTACACTCACAGGGCGTAGCGTGCCAAGTATTAAACATTAGTGATCAAAAGCATTGCAGTGTGTTCTCCAGAGAGCAGGAATATCATCAGTAGGAGTTCTAGAAATAAAAGCTCAGCTGTGAACAGGACAAAGTCTCCTTAAGGACTGTGAATGCCTTGTATTTTTTTACGTTACATTGCATTCTTTGCGTTTATTCTTACTAACACACCAGAACGGTACAATTCATTCCAAATTCTTTTTCCACAGGGTATTCTGCAAGCTCTAGAATTTTTGCTGAGAAGAAATTACAGACCCCGCAGATCATTTTATGTTGGGATCGGACACGATGAAGAGGTATTTTCTTTCATTTCATCAAAATAACGAGTTGTTTGCATTGTTCATGCATGTAACAAAGCTGTTTAAACACTGTTTAGCTGAAAAGTCTTTCCTGTTTTTCTTCGCTATGTGGGTTGATACTGTGTCAGGCACTTGGTTGTAGTTACATATTGATTGTTTGGCTTTAGGTGACATTGACAAAGGGTTTGGTGTGATGAGCGGAGGGAAAAGAACAGAGCAAAGTGTTGGTTCCGATTCTTTTCTGCATGGAAGGTGCAGCAGGAGTCACGGGAAGTACGTAGAGTACGTGGAAAGCTGGCTCGAGGTGTGCGTGGTCGTTCCAAATGATCAGGAGGAGTTAGCAAGAATGTTGCACTTTTGTTGTGAGTGTGCCCACTGCTAAATGGTACAAAGAGACAGGTGAGATGGTGTTTGTTCATTTTCAAAATATGAACACAAAGAGTTGTTCATAGTTAAAATGAATATCTCTTTAAAATGACTCGTCTGTGGAGCTCATAGCTCTGAGATGTTGTTGGTTGCAAGAACCTCTAGGATTCAAAGCACCGCTCAGTGACTCAGGAGTGAAAGCATTCCTCAGGGCAGGTGTCAGTTCATCCGCTGCCGAGCCGTTGACCATCTCCCACGAATTTTGCTGGCAGGAATCTTTTATTAACGGGTTGCTCTAGAGCTGCTCGCTGGGGGGTTTCTTGTGTTCTTTGCATTGTAGTACTGGTCACTGTCAACAGCGAGATGTTTCCCAGTGTTCTTCCCTGATGGGCTCCTCCGGCTGGGTTCTCGCAGGTGTTTGGTCGGAAGGGAGCGATGAAGATTGCGGCGCTCTTGGAAGGCAGAGGGGTGAAGCTCTCCTTCTTACTAGATGAAGGAAGTGCAGTATTCGATGGCATCATTGCGGGAGTGGAGAAGCCAGTAGCTGTGTGAGTAAGAGAAAACTCAATTAACCATGATGAAAGTGATCGAATTTCAAGAATTAATTTGTGAGAAATGACCTTGTTAATGTCAGTAAAGTATGCTTTCAAGGCCCGTGGCGGTGCTGGTGCTGCTAAAGCTCCAGCAGTGGCACAAAGTGCAAGCCAAGGACCTTCAGCATTTGCTTGCTGTCCATCACAGCTCTGCTGACAAAAGCAGAATGTTCTGCTCTTGCTGGTGCAAGCCTGTTAATTTTATGCTGTAGAGTCTGCTCAGTGGAGAAGCAGCCAAGACATCAGTCCTCCAAGCATCTAAAGGCTGTGTTAAGGATTTATTCTTGCAGCTTCTTTGGTGTTTTTAATAATATTAAGAATATGCAGAGTAGCTTTATTTACCTGTAGTTTGTGCATGTGTGTTTGGAGTTGTGCTAATCATGTGTTTATTTATCGTTGACCAGAATTGCTATCACGGAAAAGGGTTCAATAACACTGAACTTCACTGTGGAAAAAGAACCAGGACATTCATCCTTTCCTCCTAAGGAGACAAGTATCGGCATCCTTGCGGCAGCGATGTCCAGGTAGGAGCTTCCCTGTCATCTAACATCAGAGACAATCAAGTAGACTCCTAAGTCACGAATATCTGACTTTCTTTTTTAAGTATTTGTATTTAGGGTATTTTGCAAATTCCCTATGTATATTTGAAATGTAAGTTTGCAGCTCGCTTTGAAGGGTAGAAATGCAATCCCCAGCAAAGGGACAGGTGCCAAGTGTCTGGAGTGACTTCCCAGTTCAGCTGTTCCTAGTGTCAGCTGATTCTTTAAAGCCAGGATAACTGGTGCATCACGCTGGCAACCGTAATTTACTGTGTAGTGATAGAGGGTGCTTTGGCTGGGCTGCAGAATTTCTCTGGAATTTATTCTTGCATGTACCTGCTGCCTCTAGCTGGTAATTATCCAAGCCAATAAACATGGTGTAGAGTCAGAACGTGACTGAGTAAATCATTTCATTACTTGTCTGCGTAGGTATCAGATTGGCTAACAGATACGTATTTTAGAAAAAATATGGCCGGCTGTGATGGAATTTGATGTGGTACACGTCTAGATTGCCATGTATTCCTTGTAAAGAGTCAGACTTGTGGATTTTTTTTTTTCAACTGTTCTTGAACAAAAGTCTTTCTGTGTGACTGGAACGCTCAGAAATCTATTGCAGAGCCGTACGTGCAGATTTACTTACCGGGAGATGAAAGTGTGTTTGCATCTCAAATGAATGCATTTCAGAAATCTAATTCTTATCAACCTTGTGGAGCAATAATAGCCAGATATTTTCTAAAGCTTCAAATGTGATTTGCTTTGCCGTAGACTGGAGCAGAATCCTTTGCGCGACATGTTTGGCCACGGGCCAGAACTCATGATGATGGAGCACCTTGCGCCAGAGGTGAGGCAGCAGCTCTGATTTCATTCTCACATTTTCATATTAGTGAGCGAGGAGTAACCCAGCATGCGAATGTAGAGCGTAGTGACGTAGCTCCTGGAAAGGAGAAGACTTAATCTGGCCTTTCTCCCAGGTAATGGTTTCTGCTGGAATTATTTCAACAGCAGCCAAGTGACTACACTGTCTTCTTGAAAACTAGAAACTTTCTAATTTGTGGTTTTGTTTCTTCCACTTAGTTCAGGTTTCCTCTCAATGTCATCATGAGCAATCTCTGGCTGTTTTCGCCTGTTGTCAGCAGGTAAGAAAATATATCCTTGATGACCATTCTCAGCCTTTTCTAATCTTCCTAAGGAGTCATTATCCCATTTTGTAGTTTAGACAGTGTCAGTGCTCTGGCGTTAATAACCACTTTGTTAATTGGATAGGCCATCATTCAGATAATTGTCTATGTAATCATGGTACTTAGGCCTTCTCAATATTAAACCTTTCTGGGTTTTTTTCATTTTTTGTAAGAGTTCTTGCCTGGAAACCTTCCACCAATGCCTTGATTCGAACTACTACAGCAGTCACGATGTTCAACGCAGGAATCAAGGTAGTTTCATTGATTTTTCTCCACGTAGTGCTATGGGATTATTAGGACATTTGGTTTCCACCTTTTCGTTTTAAGCTACAAGATGAGTTTGGGCCCTGATCTTAGATCCAATGGGGTGTCGCCACCAGTCTCAGTTTTACTTCAGATGTGACTTGGCTTTAGCTACCGTTGAAAATTACTTCCTTTCAGAAGTACCTGATCTCTGTCACAAAAAGATCTCTGTAAAGCAGTGTTAAGATTGTTCGTATTTTAGGATGTTTTCTGTGTAGCAAAGTATCCGTGACATGATTTGAAGCTGCCACAGCCACGAACACTTCCCTAGCCCAGATGGGGTCTTGTGTTTGTGAGCACGGGTCCAGCGTTTACCTTCATCTGAGTAGGGGCTGGTGTGCACCTTGGACTGTGAGATAACAGGTTCTGGCTGGTACAGCCAGATCTTGCCCTGATAAGGGGGTGTAACTATCCCAAAATACCGTAGCCCTGGAAAATAAACAGACTGATTTGGTGTGTCCCTGAAAAAAAAACCTGTTACTGAAAAGCATCACTGGACAAGAAAACAAGGTGCAGTGGCTGAACAGTGACACTGAGTGGCCAGCAGAGAAGTGACACCCTGGTTTGATGGGGTTTTTTGTGTTGTTTTCTTTTCTAAAGAATATCATTTGTTAAGCGACTTACGTGTTTCATACTTGGGGAAGAATTAATATGACAATGAGGTAAAAATACAGCATAAAAAACCCCAAATTTTCCGAATGTCTTGGTTTAAGGTTTCCGAAGGAAGAGGGCTTATCTCTAGAGCAAAACTTCTGTATAACAGCTAACTTCATTTTTTTTTCAGTTGGTGAATTTTCCTTTGTGCAGTTACCTGCATTATAGATGAGCTTTACAGTATTCTAACACCGAGGAGAGAAAGAGATCTCACACTTAATATTTGTGGAAACAGGGAAGGATTAATGAGGCCTGGAGCTTGAGCACTTTCTCAATTTGCAGTTGACAGTCTGTTTTTAACTTCCCTTTAAGATTTGGTCCTTACGTTTTTCTAGATAAATGTCATCCCATCTTCTGCAAAAGCGACTGTGAACTTCCGGATCCACTCTGCAGAGACGGCCGCTGAGGTAACTCGCTGAGTCCCCGACGGGGGCTCTTCTCCCCCACTCCCTGACAGAGTGGCAGTTGTGGCAGCAGATCTCTGCTACAAGAATCCTCTTTTGGTCTCTCCCTGTATTCATACAAGCAGTAGAAGGGGAAGGTTTGGGGAATTGCTCCTTTGGGATGCTGTCAGAAACAGCTTATGTAACGTCCTCTCCTCTGAGCTGGGGTGCAGAGTGTGCTGTTTATTGGGGCTGCTGAATGTGGAGCAGAGCAAGAGGCAGCCCAGACTTGGAAGCGTGCCTTACAGTTACATGGGGCAGATTTTAGAAATCTTTTTGTGCCAAAGAGCACATGGATCATATGTGAGTTTGGAATGGAAGTGTTAAGGTTTGTGACCTTTGAGAATATGGGAGTATTGCGTGCTTCAGTAGGTGTGACGGCACTGTCCAGCCAAGGTAAGAGTTTGCGTCTCTGGAAGGTTTTTTTAGGTTATTGGCTTGGGTGACCAAGTAGCAGCAGGCTGACCAGCTGCCTTTCAGGACTGAAGCAGTTCAGGAGTGCCTTGAGACAGGGATAGGCAGCTGATTGCACCGAGGTTAACAAAATTAGCATCTATAGGCATCTATGGAGTACGAGGAAACCACACCGTTTCAGTCCTAACTCTCCATCTGTATTTGCAGCCACAACTGGAAGTTCATGGGCAAATGTTTTCTGGAAAGGGGAAGATTTGCTGACACCTAGAAGGGCTGCTTGCTCATTTCTTTTGCTGTTTAATCTCTGTTTTACCCGTAGGTGCTAGAGACAGTTAGAAACACTGTTGCTGATGACAGAGTGAAGATTGATGTAGTGGAAGCCTTTGACCCGCTCCCCATCAGTCCTTGGGATGAGCAGACGTTTGGAGTCCATATTTTTCAAAGGACCATTCTGGATACTTTCCCAGATGTTGATAGCGTTGTGCCAGGTAACAGCAAGCACATGATGATTATTGTTTCCTCTCCGGCTTCCGCTCTGCTTTTCTCTCCCCTGCCCCCCAATATTGACTTGTTTCCATTTTCTGTGTACTGCTCCACCCCAGCTGTTAACTACTGGAAACAGCTGTTTTTTCCTCTTTTTATTCCATTCCCTCTTTATGTTTTAAAGGTTTTTATGTTGGTTTTTAATAGTGGAAGTAAAAAAGCAAACAGGAAACTGACAGAAACAATGAGCCTTGAATTTGACTCTCTGCACATACAAAGGAATCTTTTTCAGGGAAGAAAGGAATTGTGAGGGAGGGTAGGAGGTCTTCTTGCTTTAGCTCTTCTTTCATTCTTTTCATAGCTGGCAAAGCCATTCCTGCGTTTCTGTATTGTTCCTTGCAATCCCAGCCCCTTCCCTCTCTCGCAGCTCCTTCCTAGTTCTGCACTGTTGCTTGGGCTGCAGCTTGAGGCTTAAACTTTCACGGTGACTTTCAGAGTGATTGAATGGTGTGTTCAGCTCCTCCTGTTCATGAAGGAGAATGGTCTTCCAGGATGTACCAATAAACTGTTTCAAGTGATTTTGCTTTTGATGTAGCTGGGGTTTAGATGGAACTGTTATCAGATGCCTTTCCTTTCTCCTGGGAAAAGTGTGGGTCATTAAATTGCTGCTCTGATGCAAAGTAAACGCGAGGTTTGTTTTCCAGGCACGTGTATTGGAAACACAGACAGCAGGCATTTCACTAACGTCACAAATGCCATTTATCGATTTAACCCACTGCTCTTGAAACCAGATGATCTTCCCAGGTACCGTCTGCATGGGCACAGCTGTTTGGGGTGGGGACTAGTGAAAGAGAAAACCGATATGCGTTAGGGAGAAGAAGGAAACCCAACCTTGTATACCTTGGCGTGGTGGTGGTGTTGCCTCACATTCTGTTAGGCCACCCATTTCCTGCAGATTTGGGTGCTGCACAAATTAGGAGATGGTAATTAACCCTGGGAGAGCGTTAGCCTTTGCTCTTCTTCAGACAAGGCCTCATTTAGGTGTCCCGTTTGGTAGCACGGCGATGCCGTGAGGCTGGCTGAGTCCTTGATGCACAGCAGCAGTGGGAAAGGTGATGTGGTAGTAGTTGGCCTCGCTAAAGAGATTTATCTACATGTTTGGACATATTTGCTCCTTAAAGCTGGAAGTTAGGTTTTGTGGAGTAAAGCGGTAACAGAGAACGTCATCATGCAGGGGAGCGCTGTTTGTAGCACATACTGGATTTGTCCTTTTAGTGAGGTGCAGGTGACAGAGGAGTAGAATGTTCTCATAGCTGTGCAGGACAGTGACTTAAATGGCCAAGGAATGGGCAGAGAGCTGGAATAATGGTTTTTCTTTTTCATGTACACTGTGGGCTTTGTGCTCTGAGCCTTAGAATCAGTAGCAGTGCAGTTACTGTGCAGTGTTTGGTGTATATTGCTGTATTTTTACGTTGTGTGTTGCTTTATGAAGTGAACAGGAAAGTAGGGTGATGGGTGTATGCAGGTGGATCTTTACAAATGCACAGTGGAATGGAAAAACTTTTTTTTTTCTTTTTTTTCTTCCAGGATCCATGGGTTGAATGAGAGAATCTCAGTCAAGAATTACGAGAAACAGGTCGAGTTCCTGTTTCAGCTGATTAAAAACTGCGATACTGATAAGCTTCCAGAGCCTCATGCAAACTCTCACGAGCTGTGAGAAATGCACCTGAAAACAACAGCTCCTGAGGGGACTCGGGGATGGCAGGGGTCCGGGCTGTAAGATGCAGCTGTGTCTGGAATTGGAATTTTGTGTATTGTGGTTTACGTAGAGATGGAAAAACTGCTCGTTGGTGCTTTAGGCAAAGGTACGGTTTGCTGGAAAGTGCTGAGAACCTGGACAAAACACAGCAAGTAACCCTGAGTTCTCTTTCTCCCTGGTCTGACATGCAGCCATTAATCGGATGGTATGACTTTTTCCAGCACTTTCTTTAAAGCCTCTGAAATTGTTAGTCACTTAAAAATCAAAGCTATAAGCAGCAGTCACTCACTCACCTATTAGTAAAAGAGGTGAATCTTCCTATGTGTGCTTTTAACATACTCATTTGATACAGTTAACTGATTTTTCACAAGTGACGTGTGGGCTGTAGGTTTCATGTAATTGTTAGAGTCACACAGGGAGTTTGTTGCACTGTGGCTGAGTAGGAGCTGCTTCCCCAGGGGATGCTCTCAGCCAGCATCAACGCTGCTCTCCTCGTCGATGTTAACTTGTTACTGCCAAGTTCTCCCACACATGCACTGATTTCTGACTCAAGCTCCAGAAGTTGTAGCTCTGTTGCTTTAACTGACGTTGCCCTGATCTCAGAGGTGCTGGAAACTTCTCCTGCCTTTTCAGTGACTTTTTCTCTCTCGCTCTTTGGTATGGCCCAGGGTATGTTGAGCAACTGGGTGTCGGAATAAGGAATTGCAGCTTTAAATAAGAAACTAAATCCGTGGTGTCTGCTCACGTGTATTCTCTCCTCACTGAATCAGTTTCTGTAGCGTATGTTTCGCTTTTGCCTCTCTGAGAACGTGATTGTGAAAGAGTGAAGCCCTTTGGTTTCTTCCAGTTCGGTGGAGGCAGAGAAATCTGTGTTCCTTCACTGCCTACGCGAGCAGTTTTCACTTCACTGCAGCGCTTGGGTTGACTCAGCTCTTTGGGAGTCCTAGGACAGGCCGCTGATGTTGGCTCTGTTTCATTTTGCACTTCTTGCATTCACATGCGTGTCTTCATTACCGCTAAAGGGTTAAGCGTTCTTTTGGCTTTGATAATCTCTTTAGTTGGGGTTACCACTATTAATTAAACAAAGAATTAAGAACCAGATGTTAGCCAAAGTAAAGACAGGGTGGCAGCCACTTTGTTTTACTGACGGGTGGACTCTGTGCTGCAGGTACTAGTGCAGCTCCTCCTCTTGCACTGCTGCGGAGATGCATGTCTCCGCAGAGTTTGAATTATACACTGGAATGCGTGCTTGTTCTGCTCTAAATTCATATTGTAAAACGTACCAGAACAAACATGCAGGAAATACCCTGAAATGTATCCTGAAAAACAGTGATGGAACTGTGATTCCAATTCTTTCTCTTCACCATTCTCTAATTTATTTCCAGTCTGATCTTATCAGTATGGCCAATGGGCTAAAACTGTATCAATCTACTAAAGAATTGAAATCAGACTGGCATTTTCATCTAATAAAACAAGGAATGCGGATTCTCCTCTGATTATTATTTAGTCTTTTTATGTAACTCCATAACTGCAGTGAAGTCATTTCCACACCTGATTCTACACCAGAGCAAGTCATGAAGTTTCCATCAAAACAAATCCACATATTTTCCAGCCTGCTTTAATCTTTGCACCCTCCCTGGTGCTCCCCTTTCTGTAGAAAATTAGCTAACTCTGTTTATGCATTATTGGAGAGTAAATAGCTTGCATCTTTTACGGTTTATTGCATTTTGTCTGTGTGCCCTAATGTCATTAATTTGTTTAGCCACGTGTCCGTAGCTCTTTTGTGAAGGTGTCATTCTTCTTGCAACCTCCTGTTGCAGACACAGCAAAAGTGATGTGTCAGGGTACGGCACAAAATAAAACACGTTCCCAGGAGTGGGAGATGGAGGGAAGTTTTGGGTTGTTTTGTTTTGTTTTTTTTTCTCTGGCAAGTCTGTGTAAATGGAGTCTAAAGCCTTCATTTTGACTGTGGCCGTAGGGGGTCAATATCGTTGAATATCTTCATTAAATACATGGGTCATAGCCTGTCCTCAACAAGACAACAAATGATGCAAAACTGAAAAGAATGACTTACCCGATGGTTGTGCTGCTGTTCAGAGGGACCTCAGCATGCTGGAGAAATAGGAAAACAGGACTCTTGTGAAGTTCAGCAAAGTCCTGCGCCTGGGGAGGAATAACCCTGTGCTGGGGACCAGCTGGCTGGGAAGGAGCTTTGCAGAGAAGGACACAGGGTGCTGGTGGACAGGTTGAACAGGAGCCAGTAACGCGCCCTGAAGGCAAAGGCAGCCAACAGTGTCCTGGGAGTAAAGGTTAGATGATGTCCCAAGGTCCCTTCCAATGTGTTATTCTCTTGTAGGGCACAGGTTGTGAAAAATCCCAACTCGGGTCACGCTGTTGTGCAGTGAAGGTGCTGTTTTCATGCGGCAGGAGGGCTTTGTTGCCTGTTGTAGAAGCAAATGGGGCCTAAAGGTGTGAAGCATCCTTTATATTTTGTAATCTCCTGTCCCCAACCAAAAATCACTCCTCTCTCTGTTTTGGTGAGGATTCTTTCTTCAAAAGGACAAAATGAAGATTCATTTAGCTGCTGAAGGAAAAGTGAAGGGCAAACAGTGCCGGGAAGGCAGGGCTGGTTTTGGCAGGTGCTGTGAAAATGTGCGCCATGAGGTTTCGCTAATGCAGCTGGTTGCAGAGCCTCATTAATGCTGCTCGTCAGCCAGTGCTGAAATCCTGCGGTGCCTCTGCATTGAGGAGCTTTGCTGCAACCTGAAGCCACTAAACTGAAGTGCTTTAAACAGATCTTGCAGGATCCACTGGTGAAAAAGCACATTTCCCATCTATGCCGGCTTTTCTTTCTTTTCCTCAGTCACTTTGGAGAATTGTCCGTGCTTTCTTCCATGCCGGAGCTTTGCCCTTCATAGTGTTAAATCTCCTTATTTTATCACGTTAGCTGCCATGTCCTGCTTTATCGGGCACAATTCTGACGGGTTGCTCAGTGGTTTGGTATCTGCACACCTCTCCTGACAGAAGAGGGGTTTTTCCACCCCATGTTACTGCTCCCATGAGATGTTTCCAGAGAATGTCTCTCATCTTGAGGGTTGTTTGAAATCTTAGTGTCATCATGTCCATAATAGCGGAAGGATGATCCGCTGGCCTTTTCTGCTCAGATCACGGACAGCTTTGCACTGTATGAGCAGTTACGGGATGATGCCATGTGCAGCATGAAAACACAGATAAATAGCTCTGTGAGCTGCTTTTTTTTTTTTCTTTAATGAATCACTGTGCTTTTGAGCATGTAGAGCAATTGCCTCTGACTCATCAAAGGTCTGATTTTTTGCTCTGAAGGCAACATAACTTGGTGTCACACCTAACAGGGTTTTGAATGCTGCTCGTATCAGCCCAGCTCCAGTGTGCTGACACGTTCCTGGGTTATATCCATAGCAACTTCCTTGTTTTCTCCTGCTTTGTAGCCAAGTCTACAAAGCTGCTGTTCTTGTGACAGCAGTTACTCAGAGTTCCCTGTCTTGTGGGTGTCAAGCCCTAGCAGCCTGCTAGCCAGCAGACCAGCTGATTTAGGGTCACGCAGGCCTGCTCCACGATGGAGAAAAGGTCACATTCCACACCTGCATTTTCTAAAGAAAGCTCTGTTGCTGGCCCTGGTTTGAATGAGCTTGGTTTATTTTCAGCCCCAAGTGACCACGGAGAGTTCAGGCCCAGAGCAGGAGGAGAATGCAGGAACAAGGTGTTTACAGAGTTGTTTCCTCCAGCCTCGCACTTGACGCTTGCATTCGTGGCTGCTCTTTTGCCACGTTGTTTGGTATTTCTTGGAGCTGGTGAAATCCATCTTCGCAGCCAGGTGCTGTGAAAGCTTCCTCTGCCCAGCTCAGCCCATGCCACCAACCCCAGTTTTACTCCCTGCTTCAGGCTCTTGCAATAACCGTTCAAATAAGCTGCGTGGCCACAACCCGTGAGGTCTCTAGTCCAGCACCGGTGCTGCCAACATCTCTCAGTGCCTGCAGCAAGGCCTAGGGACGTGCAGAAGTGCTGCCCGGGGAATTATTTTCCTTTACAGCCCAGCAAAGGCTGCGTGTCAGCTGAGTTGCCGTGCGGGGGGCTCGGCTCCGCTTTCCGGTTGCACGGCTTCCCAGGGTCACCGGGGCGGCAGAGATAAAGAGCTCAGCGTGGCGGGGAAGGGAGTGCCCGGCTTCGCTCAGCGGAGAGCGCTCCGGCTGGTTTAAGAGCTGCGATGGTGGGCCCCAGAGGAAGCGGCTCTCAGCCCGCAGCAGGA
>NW_009702548.1:14249-17843 GCF_000703405.1 Apaloderma vittatum
ACATGGAAGGGTGGTTAATGCCGGGGGGTGAGGGGCAGAGGGCGAGTGCTCTTTGTCAGGGATGGATTTACCCGGGAGTTGGTCCCGGAGCGGGCAGTGGGGTAGGAGAAGCCCTGTAGCCTGTCCCTTCTCGCACATCGTTATGTTTTTTTCAATCCAACGCAGCTGCGTGGTTTATTGTGGCCCTGTAAACACTCGGCTCGCTTGAACGCTGTACCTCATCTTGCACTAGAAAGGCAACCCCACGGAGGGGCCTGGCTGCAGTTCAGCGATTTAACTGAGTAACCAAAAGAGCTCCCAGTTCACGGCGGTAATCCTCTGCTCAGCGACTGTGCTGACTGCGTGTCAGGGCTGAGGCCCTCTCTGCACGCTCTCCGTCCAGCTCCAACAGGTTATTTTCATGTTTTCTGTACGGTGGAGATGATGAGAGAAAGGCAGCAGTGGGTTACCATCACACACTGACCCAGTGGCCAGGCTAAGGGATACAAACTCCTCCAGAAAGCCCATAGGAAAAAGAATGAGCGGTATTTTTCCGAATTCTAACTATTTTGGCTGTAGTACTGCTACTATATCTGTCAAGTGCATGTCTAAACGACCTTTAAAGTTACTGGTTCACCTGCTGATCGTAGTCTGGCTTCAGTATAGGTCTGAACTACTTGACAAGCTGTATAAGTACTCAGGAAGAATAATTATTATTTGCCCTGGAGCACGTTTATCTTTCCAAGTCCACTTGGATTCTCAAATGTTGTCACTCCAGCACTGCCTAGTTTTATACAGGCATCAGAAAAGGTTAATCCAACGTCCTCTTTGGGATTTTGGGAAGGGAGAGGCTCTTCACTGAATAGAAAATTAGGGGGGAATTGAGGTGATTTTTATTTATACCTTTTTTTCATACCAGTTTCAGCTCTGATCAGCCTTGTGATGTTGGTGCTTTCTTTGGCCTAATTTCTGAATTTAAAAAAACCCCTCACAACTTATATCCAGAACAAAGCAGAAATGTGAGGCATGTCCTCAGTGCCTCCATGACAGGTGTGGTGTCCCTGCTGTCGCAAGGTCAGCAGCTGCTGACACCGGAACCGCTGGCCTCGTGGAACGCAGGAAGCGAGGACCGTCCTGCCCCTCTCGGCCAGATGCTCTCACGTGGCAAAAAGCCCGAGGGACAGACCTGACTGAGGGTGACCCCGTGCTTCTCGCTGCAGGCACAGCACGTGGGTGACACATGAACACAGGTGGGAGCGGTAGTTGCTTGGACATTGGGGAAAAAAAAAAAAGGTGATGGTTTTGTTTGCTTCCAGGCTGGTAGAGCAGAACTTCTGTAGTCTCCGTTTCTTCTCCCAGGTCAGGACCAGATTGGGTCAGCTTCTGACGTTGTTGCCTGCCCTCATGAACTGCTTTTGCTCAGGACTGACGTCTGTAGAGGCAAGTCATTATCCCTAACCTGTTCAGTCTTTGAGTTGGCCTGTTGAGATTCCTGGTTACACAAAATTAAGAGCTAGGTTCCTTCAGAGTCCTTGGTCAAAGGCCGCTGGGATTCCATTCAGATCATTTAGCTGTGACAGATGGCAGTGGAGCTAGAACAGAGAGCACAGGGACCTCTCAGGACGCTACAAGTTCTGTGTTTGGTGGATTTTTTGCATGACTTTGGCCAAACCACTTTATCTGTTCTAGATCCTTCTGTGAAAAGGGCAAAATCATCTCAGGCACCTTGTGGCCACCTAGGCCATTACTGAGCGCTTGCCCAGAGCTGGACACCTTGGCAGGGCTAAAGTCACGTGGCTGCTGCAAAACACATGGGTAGGACATTCCATGAGCCAGGGTAGCTCAGTGGCAAACTCTTTCCTTTCCAAGCATTCTGTTGCCCTGCAACTGCAAACCCGTTTCCTGCCCTTTTATCCTCTGCTTTTCTGATCTCTGTGTGTCAACGTCACTGGTGGGGATTTTATCTATTTCTCTTTTCTTGTCTCAGGCGGGTTTTGTCTCCATGCTGCCACTTCCTGAGCATGCAGCTGGCCGGAACGTTCATCAACAAGGTCACATTTTGGTGCACGTTGTTTTTAAGGAGGTGGGGGGAGAACGGTTTCTCCGGGGGAGATAGAGATTTTCCGAGTCAGGAAGGAAAGATGAAGGCGGAAAGAGAGCCTTATAGGCCAGGTTTGTATGGACAAAGGAAAACGGAAGCCAGGGTTGGAGGCAGGGTTTGGAGCTCTGCTCCCAGCCTTGAGTGTGGAGCTGTGCTACAGCTTTAGCTCAGACATTGTCTCGAGTTTTCCTTGATGGCTTTTTGCTGGTGTCGCAAGCAGGAGGTCCTGAGAGTTAACTGATTGTCTGCAGATGCTCATCACCCTGTGAAACACTGGTTTCAGTATTGTGTAGCAGGAGTTAGGTACAAAACCCAGCGCACTTTCCCAGTTACTTTACCACAGTGAAAACAGTGCCCTGCTCACCTGCTCCAGAAATTCAGCTTTCTTAGAAGAGACACATTTGCAAAGGGTTTTGCAAAGTTAGACCACCTAGGTGAGCTCATCTAAGCTATCTTCATGCTGCTTTATACAATTCTATATCCTGCTCTGCTTCGAGTGTCCCAGTTGCCTCTTTTCTTCCAAAGCAACAATTATTTCAGAAAAGCAAGCTCCCCACGCTCAATTTTGAATATGAGCCATCAGAAATGAAGTAGCCCAGCCCACATCTTTGGAGTGGTCTCAATCACAAGGGACCTCTTGCTGCCCTTGACCACGACCACCTTCGCTTCCTTATTTTAAGAAATGAAGTCACCAGCTCTAGTCACACTTGACTCAGTGTGTCGGGGGTGGGGAAATGCAATCCCCTGCGCTGCCCTCCAGCTTCCCCTCGCCTGTGCGCCGGTGTCACGGCCACCGTTATTGGCTCGGGACCTGTCTCCAAGGCTTGGAGCTGAGGATCACGTCATCGCTCTGGGTAAGAAGTTGCTGTTGACCGTTTCCTGGGAGGAAAGGAAAGGCAGGAAGGAAAGACAACTGGTCAGAAGTTCCACTTATGCAAAAAAAATAAAAATAAAAAGGGGGAGGTGGGGGAAGTAAAACATGAATCAGAAGAGCTGGTTTCATTCCAAAATACAAAATTCTACAGAACAGCAAGGCCCTGACCTCTGTAGTATGAGTTACTGCTTCTTACGTATTTGTTGTGGGATGGTTTAGTGTGAACCAATGCAAAGTATGTGACATTCCCCATTTTCTTAACTACCTCAGAGGAGCCTTTGAGTCTGGCACAGAGGCCTGGAACCCAGCGTGTGCCACTTGTATCGTGTTGATGCTCCTGGTCCTTGGCCCTGACGTGACAGACAAAGTACCAAAGCCGTGCGTAATTCAGACGTTACGGGATTTAAATGATGAAATGCCGCTGGGTTGTTGTTTGAGAGTCATTTTACCTGACCCAAACAAGAGGTGTGGGTGGACGTGGCCTTCCCAGCTGCGTTTCCTTGGAGGAGGGCTGCACCCCAACACCCCGGTGGGTGGGTGGGAGCCGGGGAATGCTTTGTCACCCGTGAACCCCTTCTTGTCCCCAGGTACCCAGGATGAGACCACCCGGGAGTGCACCCCAGGCACGGCCGGTGTGTTC
>NW_009702549.1:0-959 GCF_000703405.1 Apaloderma vittatum
GAGAGCGTTTGATCATTGTGATGGTGGCAGGAGGAGCAGCAGCAAGCAAAGCAGAGCAAAGCATTAGGCAGTATCAGCTCGGCGTTTTGCAAAGACTTCACAGCTCTACTTTTTTTGGTTTCTTTTTGTTTCTTTTTTCTTTTTTTTTTTCTTTTTCCAGCTCAGCCCGGATTGTTCATGTGTTTACTTCCCCCAGCCCGAGGATTTGCTATTTAGGTTCCTGTTGAAATGCAACTGAGCAGCCAAAGTACTTTGCGAACACGGTGCGGCATAAACACCAAAACTTTTTTCTAGAAGGAAAATACAATCAGAAAGCGGCTTTGCCTGTCTTTTGATGCCGGGGAGTGCGAGTGAGTGTGCCGTGTGTGCCCGGCGTGTGCTTGTGCTTGGATGTGTGTGCGCGAACGTGCGTGTGAACGGGTGTGTATGTGTGTGTGTGTGTGTGCATGCGGAGGGGCGCGTGTGTTTCTCTTTATACATGGGGAGAGAAGGCTTTTGGCAAAATCTCCGGAAATCTCATGGAATCTATTTTGAAATAATGGATTATAAAAAAGAAAAAGGAGGAAAGGAACTGGTCTGATATCTCCTGGAGTTTGCTACACGAATTGCTGCTGCTTAGTTTGTTGTGCTTCTTTTTGTGTGTGTGTGTTTGTTGGTTGTGTTGCTGGTGATAACCTTTTAGCACCTTCTCTCTTGATTTCCCTCCCCCCCACCACCCTCTCTTTTTAATGTTTTGGAGCTTCTCGAGAGGGATTGGCTGGGGGGAAAGAGAAACATTTGCTTGGGATCGCTGTTTCCCTGATACATGGTGGTGCCCCCTCCCCCCCTCCCGGGTTCTCTAAAAAGTATCCCATCAGGACCCCGGAGGAGACTGTGTGTGTGTGAAGGGTAGGCTAAAAAGTTCTTCCAAAATAGTGTGCACGGGGAAGAGGATGGGGGATTTTGCAGCCCCCGCTGCC
>NW_009702550.1:0-47500 GCF_000703405.1 Apaloderma vittatum
GGGGCTTGCACCATCCCGGGCAGACGAAATGTGGAAACTAAGAAAATCTGACACCGTCATTGATTCCCTCTCTTTGTTCTCGTGTCAGCTTAACAATGGGGAGAAAGAAATGTGACTTTAAAATTGCAATTAACCAGCTTTAGAGCAGATTTCTTTCACTAGGTATTTATTCCTATCAAACCTCATTTCTTCTCTGAAAAAGCACTCCTAATTTTAAAATAAAACAGACCATGTAAGATACTGTACATCTTTCTGTAATAAGAGTTGCTTAAATTATGACTGGATGTGCCTAAACAGTCATCGTATAGTTTCACCACTGATTTTAGTCAGGACTTGGAAGAATGGCATTTTTTTTCTAATGTTTTAGAAGTATTAACTTCCTTTCAAACATTCTTTAACCTTTAATGTTTTGTAACTTGATGAAAAGGTCACTTTGTTCAGAGTGGATGCATCTGCTCTATAATTGTTCTAATATCAGGCAGAGCTCCATCCTAACACTAAATTCTTTTATGAGGATTTTTTTTTCCTTAATATACTATTGTTAAGGTTACCGTGAGTAATTGCTTTAAAGGCAAAGAACTATAGACCAAAGGATGCTCGCACTTTATTTAATTTCACCAACTTCAGATGTTCAGAGCTGTATTCAGCAGATAACATTAGCTAACCTCTGAGAAGAATGACCTGAACCTGTTCCCACTTGTGGGGTCCCTGAGGTGGAACAGGAACAGACTAAATAACTCAATTTAGATCTAGTTATTAGAACAAAATACTGATTAATACCACTTTGAAACACAAGTTTGATCTGAGTATCTCAAAGTACTTTACAAAGGGCTATGCCGGAAAACTGGGATGTGGCCAGGTTAAGACTTAAGAGCAGAGCGATGCTAGAGATTCAGAGACCGTGTGTCTCCTGAGACACCAGTGTCTCAAGAATCAGGCTCAAAAAGCAGTACGGTGGTAAAAATATTACTATCTAATTATATTTTAGACTACTTGCTGTGAAGGCAACGGAAGCTTTTCAGCACACATAAATCAATATTTATGATTAGGAGCAATAATGTTTTGAAGCTATGTATTTAGCCAGTTTTGGTAGAGAGAACCTATCTTTGTTCCTGTGCACAAGACTAGGAGACAAACATATTCATTGCCACTCATGGGCTGAGAATGCCCCTTCGAGGGGCAGCCTGTGGCCCCATCTCTGTGGGCAAACAACACTTAACGACACTGTAGCTGCTCTGTAAGAATGGTGATACCTGACTGCATATTGGAGATTAGAGCAAGAACCTTAAATTGGTGCAATTAATCCCTCTAAAATACAACAGGAATTTCTAAGTCTTACACAATTCAAACATCCAGAGAATATGTTTAATTAAAACTTGGCTATGCATTTTTTTAAGATTTTCTACAAAAAAAAAACCAAAAGAAATGAGCTAATTACATTGCTTAGTATTCTAATGTGCTTTTTTCTTTTTTTCTTTTTTTTTTTTTTTAATAACACACTTTTCTAGCCAGGCCAGTCCCTTGAGGGCCAGTTCCTCATTTATAAGCAGGTCCCCAATGGGAGTTAAAAAGAAGCTATTTTATAGGAAGAAAATATATTCTGAAAGAAGATCTATACAAAGATAACCCCACATCACATATATCAGTATGGAGGCTGGAACATGCATTCCAATGATGCAAATCTTCCTCTGCAATAATTTGCTCGTTAGTGTTAACGAAAGCGCAGATACTGATGTCTATGTATTTGCTCTTGTATTTTTCATCACACTAATGCTTTTAACTAAAACTATTTAACTATTTTTTTTACATTTGCTTTATTTAATTAATTTAAAGGTCAACACTCTTCCTTTCCATATGCAAATCCTATTAATAGTAGAAGTTTGATATTAATGGGAGTTAATAGAGTAGATACCCCTGCCACACAGAAACCCCGCCACACAGAAACGCCACAAGAGAATAAAACAGTCCCAAGATAATTTCAGTAAATTTGTTGCTTCTTTCTCCCCTTTGAGTAATCAAATATCAGGGCAACAGAACCTTGGAAACAGGAGTGTTGGCCAGAGGAAGGATGAGACGTGGAAGGGCACACAGGGCCTCCCCAGCTCCCAAATGCAGGCCCCTGGGGAAAGGACAGCTGGAGCCCACTGCTCCTGCCAGAGCGAAGCAGAACACAACGCACCATCATCAGGAGATCTTTCCTCATCCTCCTAAAGAAGAGACAGGCAACTTCTGCTCCCCTCAGAGGCCAATAGTCTCCACCTGGGAGACCAGAGCAGCTGCTCAGAGAAAAAGAGGACCTGCTGGAGTTGATAAGAGAGTAACTGAAGTTACTGCCTCTCCCTGGTTCTGCCAGTTTTGGAGTTGTTAACTGTTTTGTCACTGTCTTTGTATCTATATTTGCTGTAGCAGGACTCAGAGATTTTGATAAAAAAGAATAAAAATAATTAACTACAGCTGTTGCTGTAAATAACAACACTTATGCGTCTACGGAGGGGGAGATGGGGAAAGAGAGGAATAAACTCATTGCTTTCATCTGCAGTCCCTGTAGGAAAATACTCCTTGTGCTAATGAATGAGGAACAACCCTGTCTAGTCTATCTTATGCAATAAAAACTATCTGCATTTTTTTGCAAGTGGATGAATCCAGATACCAAACCACTCCAGAGCAGCTTCTTCCTTGGTGAGGAGTAAAGCATACCTTGTGCAGCCCCTGGCAAGACCAGCCCAAGCACAGCTCTTGCAGATCAGCCTCTATTTTCATTAAGGGCAAGCCAAAGTAATGTGATTAAAAGAGGTGGAGAAAAGGATGAGCCATGGACCACAGAATGGTGTTAATTTTCCTCTTATCAAAGGGCACCAACCTGCTCCCTCCGAACACAAAAGGAGTCTTGCAAGGAAAGCCATTTTCACTGCAGCTACCCTCCTAGTTGTCACTCCTTAGCTGAAAAAAAATTCCCACATACGTTTTCTTGACCTACACTTAGCAGGTGATGTTAGCCTACAACACTCCCAAACAGTGCAAGAGGGCCTTTCACAACCACATTCTACAAGTTGAATGCCCCTCCCAGAACTCCCACCACCTTAGCTTTTTTTAGGCAATCCATTTTTGTTTCCTTAAATTAAATTTAATTTTCCACTGTTTATACCAAAGGAATTTTTTTTTTTTCTTAATGCCTGAACCTGGCAGCTGGCTTTATCCTTTGAAAAAGCTTGTGTATAAAAACTATAAACCATGTCTGGGAGCTGTGGACAGAACCCTGCAACACTCTTGGTCTGCCCAAACTCTGAGCTGCAGAGAGACAGGAGCAACGGCAAGAACCAGCAGTTCCATGCCCCAAAACCGCATGGAGTTGCTGCTTTGGTGGATGGGTGTGTTGAACAAATCCTTTTCACTTTGCTTGGCTGGTGGGATGTTGGAAAATCCCTCTGAAACAGCAACTGTGGCAGTGACAGTCCTTGTGATGCACAGCAGCTTCCACCTCTCAGAGATACTGTTTCTGGCTCTCCGCAGACTAAAGCAGATAGTATCATATCATGCCGTGGCTTACATTAAGGTCACCTTTTCCTTCACAGCCTTGATGTGGCCATAGATTTGGCAAGGGAAGGGCTGAAGGTTAGGAAGAACACTGAGATAAAAGGCATCACATTTCTGAGAAAGCCAGGGCCCTATTCACGGGCCTGTGGTTTGGATTATAGGTTGATACACACTCAAAATTCCCATTGGCTCCTATGCAAATAGGAGAGCATAGAATTAGGTCTGATATTTGAAGTGCATAACAAAATTAAGACTTACACTGCTTATGTTTTGGGGAGGTGAGTGCTGATTGCTACAAGGATCCTGTTTCCAGCCAAATGGCAAAGCTCTGTAATTGTCCACGTACATCATAGGCTCAAAAAATTTGCATTTTTACAAAATGTTAGGTATAAATTACTTACACAAACAGCAGCCTGGACTCAATGGAATAATGCAGTTGTCTGTTATAGCAAATCTGGTGTTTCTGGATTCAAACCTGCTACAGGCGTTCTGGATTTTAATTAATATATTGTTTCATATGTATGAGTATTTCACTTTTTTTTTTTGTTTCCACAGACTTCATTTTTAGTTTAAACAAAGCGTGTTCTCTGTATTATTCTCCAAAGCAATTGAATAAATATCACAGACTTTATAGATCTGGTAGCCTTTCCAGTGAACACCACAGCAGTCATGCTTCACAGAAAAGGGATAACATCCTAGAGTGCAGCTGATAAGAGCAACAATTTACAAAGCAAGAGATCTGTTATGCAGTGAAAGCTTTATTACCATGACTTGATGTTACATCTACAACACATAAGGGTTAATCATTGCAGCAGTTTGCAGCTGGTTTGTGCTCTCAGGGGAGTCGTAGCAATAGACTTCTGCGTAAGACAAGGTCAGTGTTGCTCTCCTGGGGTCAGCAGGCCACGTGATAACACAACTCTGAAACTTGGGCTCTGAGGAGACACAGGTGCCAAACCCGTTTTGTGGTCTGTTGTAGTGCGCTTCCTGTGGTTTTTCCTCTCCTCAGTAAAAACACATACAGAGCTCCGTGGTATATAATTGGATGGCAAGTTTTCAGAGCTACCCATCGGTGTGAGTTTTCGGTGGCAGCAGTGGGTTCAGGAGTTTGCCGGGTACATGTAACATTTCACAGGAGACTTATTCTTAGTGGACTGAGAAAATAGAGCAGTCAGTGCTGAGTTTAAGGGCCAAATCCTGCATAATTTGTTCAGTCTTATGGTATAAAATGCTCACATGAGTAAAGTGAGCAGAATTGGACTTTAACATTTTATTAATATTTATCTTCTACTGCTAGAAGACACAACAATAATCAAATAAGAAAAACTTTAATCCTCAAATGCAGCTTTAATCTTCAAATTGGTTAGCTTATCAGAGGGGTAACATTTATTTTCAAAGACAGGCTGCTCGGAATGATCAGCTGAAATAGAAACCTCTAAGTGAAAGGATGTAAGTTTATTGGGCAGTGTTGTCTGTATTTATAGTTTCTGCTCAACCCGTATATGCGTGTGTCAAAAATTAATATATGGCAAACTTCACCAACAGTTTTAAGAGATCCTAAAATATAATAAAATCAATAAATGATGTTCTGGCATAAATGTTTCTGTAGCTGAGGGTGGTCAGGTTCAAAGGGCAAAATCTGACCATTTCTCTTTCCCACCCTGCTGCGGAGTAAGACCCTCCCCTCAACTTCAAATCACTGGGGAGAGGGTAATTTAAGCTATACTTGATGTACCCTATACATCACTGTCTTCAGGACCAGGTTTAAAATTAAACTCTGATGTACAAAGTTAAACAAAAATGAGATAAAAATTGGCAGGGGTTGAAGAGGGTCAAAGCAGTCAAAACACAAGGTAGACTATTGCTTCTTTTGATTTATGTTATTCTGTGCACTAAAAAAAAATAAAATTATGGCTTTCGTGGAGACTTTTTTCATTGAGAATAACGCATTCCTAATTTGTTTTCTATAGACTTTACAGGGCATTTTCTCTGGGAGACGGAAGGCTTTATTTATTTATTTATTTTGGCAGGGGCAGAATATCAGCAACTGTTGGCAGAATATTCAAATTATCATTAGATGCTATCTTTTTCACTTAACAGCAAGTGAAAGAGAATAGCATTTCACCTTCCGTAGGTGGTTATCTTACAATGCACGCATCTATAACCTTATACATGTATAGAGTTTGGCTTTCAGGCAACTATTTTAAACACAATGTGCTATCATTACACTTGGTAGCAGAAAGAAAGAGTTGAGTGAATGTTTCCTTTTGCATGTTGTACATTCAGATAATGCAGTTAACCTCCAGAAATTCAGTACAGGAAACATGCCAAACAGCAAATTCTTTTGAAACCAATTCAAGAAAATCTTTACAGGAAGTTAAATTTTTTTTTGTGTAGTCAACTTTTCCACATATTGCCATTTACATGGTTTGTGTGTGAACTGCAGGCAAAATAATTTGGAATCATAACCTCTACTTTCTATAATATGATAATGAAATCAAGTACTATCCACTGGAATCAAATGAATTCCTCAGCACCACTCCAGTGGGAGGAATAAAAGGGTTCTACTGGCTAAACTGCCAGGCTAATGCAAAAACAAAGAAAAATCAAGTCCTTGGATGGCTAGCAAATAAAAAATGCTTATTTTAAACATCATGGTGGACATATAAAGATCTCATAATCTTTTAAAAACTGATTAAGCAAGATTTTTCCAAAGGTTTTTCATTTTTGCATAGGAAAGTCCTTTTGACTTCATACAGATGACAGCCAGCTCAAGTTGGGCACATTCTTGGCCTGTACAAGGGCACTGGACAGGAAAGGCATCTAAACTCTGAACATGTCTGAACTTGATTTAAAATCTAACAGAACAAAAACTTATGCGGTCCAGACACCTATATTAAAAACAAGGTTTCATAGCACTGTTTCATTGGTATTGACGATGATTCTTTGCTGTTAATTTAGTGAGGACCTGTTTGCCATATAATATGCAAATTTTAGTCTTTCACCAAAAGTCGGAATGATGCATTGTGTAAAAAGCACATTATATGTGTGTGATTTTATAGGATTGACCCGAATATGTACCTTTAATATATAGAATTTGGCAAAAGATTTATGACCTAATTAATAAATGGAATTCTTCATAAACACCTGGTTGGAAAGCTGGAAGTGCAGTAGGTATACAACGGCATATTGTTTTAAATGATACTGTAAGCAAAGATAAGGATTAAATGTTATAATGGGTCCACTGCCTTTTATTGTGTGCCAGACCCTCTGGATCTAACAGCAGGACAATGTTTTCGTACTACTGATTAACACCTTTCCAGCAATCTCATTTTTTAAAAAAACCTTTTTGTGGAGTCACACAGAAGACTAACCCACTCTGTAACTATAGCAGATCACATGTGACAAAAGAGCACAGCAAAGAGTTAGTTGGCTAGGAAATTATGATCCAAAATTTTTCTACATCCTTTACACTTTGGGAATCAGAAGAACTAGGAATTAAGGAGATGGACACAAAGGTCACAAGGAATTGCTGCAATATTCATGAAAGATGTAAATGCTGTGAGAGCTGTAGGATCTTGAATGAGGGTTCAGAGAATACAGGAGCCACTCAGAGGCTAGTAGCTGCTCAGAAATCAGGTAAAGAACAAAAAGATTAAAAAAACTGAAAAGAGAGAGAATAACAACTGTTAGAAGTACATGTTACCCTTTCAAATCATGCGCATACTATGAGTGATGTCTTTTGCTGATTTATCCATGCAGCAATTAGGAGTTCTTCCTAAGGAGAGGTGTGTGGCATAGAAAATGAACTGATTGATTCCTTCTTGCACTAAGTAGTTGATTACGGGTAACTGATTGGTTTTACTGATGTTATACGCGGTGCGCTACTGTACACAATCATCTCAGACTCAGATGCATTAATGGTGCCTAAGCGTGCTTGCTCATAAAGGCCTAATTTAGACCTCATCAAGATGGAAAGATGTCCCCTGACTGCACAGGGTTCTGGGTTAGGCCTGTTCCATCCACCTGCCTGGAAGAGAGAGATCCATTTCAGTGTGGCTGTGAGATGCAGTTTTCTTCACTGTCTTATGCTCTCCATTTTTCACACACGGCATTCTTCTAGAATGAAATTTATCCATCAACATCTAGAAATTCTCTGAACTGTTTACTAAGGACATTTCCGCAGTCCTCATTTTTACCAGGAAAAGCAGTTTTTATCAAGGCTTTCTTTGAGTGTGCTCAGATTTACATTATATTGCTCAAGCACTTGTAAAGGTACTGTTCTCCAAGCAGTGGTAAGGAACTGAGTCTATAATTTAATAACCCCCTTCAAGTAATTAGTATTCACTCAATGAAATTCAGGGTTTGCAGGGGTCCAGTCAAAGGCCTAAGCACCATTTAAGTCCAGCTTAGTCCTCAAGGCACCTCTGAACTGAATTGGGCTCCGTTTTATTAAATTATAATAGAAAGACTGCCACATCAAGTATACTGATGCTGAAAGACCCAGCCTTACAAGACCTCACACAGATAAGTAATCATCACTTATGCTAATAGCACATTTGACTTCCGTGGGATGACACAGGAGGATGGACTACTTACTTGACTAAGATTAGTAAGAACAGGCATGTTACCCAGAACAAATGACTTATAAATATCCAGCTGTAGCAAAGTCCTGGCTGCCATCAGTGAGTGCTGTGAGGGTGAACGAAGGGCAGGATATGATCTTTGGAAACCTCGCTGAACACTATTATTGAATTGGTGACAGTTTTGCAGATTCCTAACCTATAATAAACCTCAGCTTTGCTTCCTCCGTGACACGTTTCTCTTCACTGTATATCTGTTCCACTTTCCTTTTCTTCTGCTATAATCCAACAATCCAGTTTTATAATATTTTTCACTCTTCTTTAATGTTTGCAAATTTTGTGATTTTGAAAGGTATTAGAACAACACCCCCAGAGCCACAAGTGCTCTTGTTTAACTGCAGAGCAGACTACTTGGTAACATTTCTACACTGCCCTGCCAGTGTTCCTCCCCTCTGCTCTGCTGGGATCAGTGCAGTCTCTATGCTCATTTAGTCTTTGGCTTCTCCCTTCAAAGCTGACAATAAGGGCATCATATCAGGTACACCATTCCAGCAATTTTATGTGATTAAATGCCTAACTTACACCTCTGTTTAGTACAATTTTGTTTCATGGAGGTGACAGAAACAGTCAGATTTTGGCCCTTATGCTCTATAATGCCTTTAAACCGGCATTATAGAAAGGTGGAAAAAAAATCTTCATGCCTAAGCTGACTCAGTTTCACTTATTTTTTCTTTAATTTCTTGTGATCCAGTTTTTGTTTCTACTAATTTAAAAAGTATTTCACTGCAATTAAGCAGAGTTTCCCTCCTTGGTTTTCTTATCCTGATCAGACTTTTAAAGTGCTTTTTTTTTTTCTTTTTTTTCCTCCTTTACCACTGTCTGGAGAAGCTTTATCTGAGAGTAATGTAGTAGTGACCCTGATGACTGGCTTCTAGGGATTTTATGAATCTGGAATGAATTTGTTCCTGAGACCTGGAGAAACCATGAATGGTGAAAAATGTTTCTGGCATTTGCACAATAACTGGTATAAATATTGTACCTAACACCAAAATCCCAAACCCCAAATACTATAACCTATTTACAAAGTGACCCTTAAATCCAGTTTTGTTTGACCTGTATTGTATCAACTGTATTGTATATTGTATAAACTGTATAAACGTCATAAAATCAAG
This sequence comes from Apaloderma vittatum, assembly GCF_000703405.1. Taxonomy (NCBI): domain Eukaryota; kingdom Metazoa; phylum Chordata; class Aves; order Trogoniformes; family Trogonidae; genus Apaloderma; species Apaloderma vittatum. The sequence continues at coordinate 9,290 of NW_009702550.1, forward strand.
GCATGTAAGTATTATAGCATTAGTAGTATTCTTAAATGAGTATTTTCCTGCTTCTTGGGGGCTTCTAGCTCAGCTGTAATGATTGCTCTGTGTGTGTGTGCACGCTTGTGTGCTTTGCCAATCACATAAGTGAAATAAAAATGCCCTAATTTCTGCAACTTTGCTTTCGTTGCACTGTAAAGCACTAAAAGCAGAAAGAGTTTCCTGAAGAACTCCTCCATAGCAAGCCCTTGAACAAGATGACTGTTTCTAATAAGCAACAGCTGTCGTTGTGGTTTTACTAGTCAAATGATTCATGTCTTTTGCTCAGAAATGATAAGTGGAACAAATGTTTACTTAGATATGTAACAGAGGAACAATTGAAAAATAGTAGACTGTCAAATAGAAATATTTTCCTGTTATCTGATCCTTGACAATTAGTCTGAACTGTTTTTTAGTCAAAAGGCAATGTTGTAGTGGTGCAGTTAGAATGGTGAAGAGTTTACCTCAGGGAGTTCTGCAGACTGAGTTCAGTGGGCTGGTTTGCCAATGTCAGCAGTAGCCCAGCAGATTTGTGGGGGACACGAGCACCTCTGTGCAAACTGCCACCCTCACCATCCGTCCTGGCAGTTTCCCCTCCTATCTTTAGTCACCTTTGAAAGGAAGACAGTGAACTTACCATTTCCACTTGTTTCTGCTGTGTCTTCAGGAATACCAAACTGCTCCTCTGCTGCTTGGTCTTGAGTGAATACCCTCCGTTGGCTACTGATTCCCCCCCTGATTTTACAGGGTCTTCTGGGAGGAGAAGATTAAATGAGGAAAAGTACTATAATGTAGGAGATTCCAGGCTCTGTTCAAGGACAAAAGGATCACGTTACACTTCAGATGCTGGGAAGGAGAACCTAACAGACCCTTGATGTATCTCTGCTGAGCCAGGAAGCTGCTGCAGTCGGAGAGATTTGACACCACTGTGGCATCGCAGGGCTAGAGGTAAATTTGTGTTAAGTGCTGCAGGAAGCACGGGTGGACTAACTCTTATGAGCCTAAGAAGACAGCACCAAAAAACGGTGTCTTCTGCCCTTGAAGTGAGGGCTGGGAGACAAACAACCATGGGGAAAGCCGAGGGAGCCTTGAGATGCTCAGTTCGCAAATGACACCAGTGTCCATCTATAACTTATTTGAACTTACATGGATGCTTGCCAGTAGAACAGGGTTTAAATCCACTTTTGTTTTGCATGGATTCTGGACTTGGTCGTTTTTCAGAACTCTCTCTCCGGTATTCCTGTGTAACACTGCACTGCGTTGGATGGAAAGATTGTCAGAGCTTCATTTCTCCATCTGTGAAATGGGGGTAATATTTCCTTTCTCCCTGCCTTTATTTAGCTTACAAGGCTCCTGGGACTAGAATTCTTTTATTGCATCTTTCTGTATTGTCTTGTACAACAAGACCCTGATCTCAGTTGAAGCCTGTAAGTATCACTGAAATATAAATAGATAATAATAAAAAGATGATTTTGACACAAAATGGAATTTTATATTCTGGAGAGTGAAATAAAATATGCACTAAAGTCTACTAAATTGTAACCATGAGATCAAATGACAACATTCTTCTGGCAACAAAAAGTTGACACAAATTTGTGAGATTAAACTGAACCAACTCAATGGAGGCTTGTTCTGGTGGTATATTCATACAGTCTATGAAAAAAGTAAGTGAGATGATCAAATTACCCTCACAGCATGGATTTTGACATGGATGTAGACTAACTGAGTCACTGGAGGACTGAGCAGGTGCATTGTTCTAATTATACCCTCAGTCTTGTGAGGAAGAAGCAAGTTTCCTGGTTGCTTCCCAGGTGGAGGTAAGGTGTTACCAGCCATCAGCACATGAGAGGGGAGAGCAAGGACAAGGCACCTGATGGGAGAAGGAGGAGGAAGGGAGGAGGCAAAGGGAGCATATTCATAATGCTACTCATCTGTTAAAAATATCTACACATATCTACTCAGAGCCATTTGGATGCCACTTCTAGCACTCATTTCTTGTGTCTCTGAGTAACCCTTCCTTATGGCGAGGCACACAAAATACTTTTTTAACATTTTCTCTTTTATGGTCTTGTAGTGAGATATCTGGCTAAATATAACAATTTATTTGTTTATTAATTACTCAACAACAGGCGGAGTTACAATCCAAACAGTCCCCCACACAAGTTTTTATCACCAGATACTATTCCTCTAGGGAAATACACATCTTTTTTTTCAGGAGCATAAATGGACATTTCTATAAATTGCAACTACTTGGGTGCATGCAATATGCAATATTATTCATCTTTGTATTCCAGGTGAATCCAGACTAGACTATCAGCCTCTAGGGGAGTCTGCTTCATATAATTATCAGTATTCAAAGAATGATTGTAGATGTTGTAGCTTAACAGCAGGTGAATGGTCCTTATCTGAATATTAAATAAAGTGCAACTGGATTTCTAGGTTATCTCTGGCTAAATGTTTGCAAAGTCATTAGTGAAAGCATGCAGCTATAATCCCAGCCACTCTTCTTCTTACAAAGGATTTCCACTTTTGTTTCTAATTCTTTTACAGGATGAATTGTTCATCTCCCCTTCCTATACACACAATCTTGTCCCTTGGTTCGACTACCAGAAACATCAAGGAAGCTGCCTTGTAAGTAGTACCTATCCTTTTTTTTTTTTTTTTTAAATGCTAAACAACAAAAAGAAAGAGTGACAAAAAGATTTATTATTTCCTCTAAGGACTATCAGAGCTCTGAGTGCTGGGAAAAGTCTCTTTAGTAAACTGCTCCTTTGTCCTCTCAAGTTCTGGGAACTTTAGCTCTATAGTCACTTTCCTTATTGCATGATCTGAGAGAAGCTTTATGTATTTATTTAGTAAAAACCTTTTATTACAGTTTTAAAATGGGAGATTTAATATGCTTGAACACTGTTTTAGTAGCTCGATAGTGGATGCTCTGTGAATATAGTAGACAATAGCTATGAGTAAATTAATAGCAACAAAGAAAAAGAACAAAACTACCCCCTGCTGAGCAGAGGGGAACAGACCAGAACCAGCATAGGAAAATTACTGAAGATAAAGGAAAAATAATTACCTTGGGACTACGTAGTAAAATTTTTGAGGCACAATTTGTGTTTCAGTCCCTAGATAGAAAGAGCACAGTGATCCTGCTAGAGAGCCATTCTGAAGAGGAATTTTCAAGACAGACGTACTGTACAACAAGGTAGCTAGGCTAGGACATCAGCCACATCATTTGCCAGGCACCACAGAAGCTTTATACCCACTAAGGCCTGGACCATCAGTAGCAAAGCATGTTATCACAGTAACTGCAAATACTTTAACTGAACAAAAAATAACTGAACACTAAATTGAAATTTATATAACTGAATATTAAAAAAAACCATGAAATCACAAAAACTCAGAAACGGAGCCATCACTACAGTAAACGTACTGTTTATTTTTACATGGATTCCCTTTTATTTTTAGCTGTAACACAATCTGAATTTTTCTACATGACATAGGCCATCATCTTCAGTTTTCAAGCGCTGTGTGTCTCATTGCTGCTGTTTCAGGCTTCTGCAGACTCAGGCAGATATTACTACACTTGTCTACATGGCTTTCAGCTTGTCCTTGCAGAAATGCAGAATAGAAATGATTATTCAAAAAGGGAGGATGGAAGAACACTGAGCACAGTTTTGGTTTTATCTCTGAACTATTTAGGAAGCCACAGAGTCTCAGGGACCAAGGAATACCAGGGACTCTGCTTCCCAAAATTCCATTTCTTTCAGTAACAAGAAATAGAGAGAACTTCTTGCACATGAGCACTTCTACATATTTTTACTTAAAATTATGCAAGGATGTAAAGCTTGTAAGTTTTGGAAGTATACTGATTCACACTGTTCCATGAATAAATGGTTATCCTGTAGCTCTCTAACTTTCCTAGCTTTGCTCCTTGGGACATCGACATTGCAAGTTATTGTAGGCTTATTCTGGGCTTTGTACCTATGGCAAAGTTGCCAGCAATTTAGAAGCCTAGAGGTGTGTGCTTTTTTCCAGTATAATATTGCTAAGTATACTTATATGCAAGTGAACTGTACAATAATTACAGTTATGGTTATAGTATTCCTGTTTTCATAATGTTAAAAAAAAGAAAGAAAAATAAACTGAATAAACAGTGCTTTTGGCTGTGTTTGTAGTTGTGATGATCTTCTGTTTAAGGGAAGGGCTCTCACACATTTAGGCATGAGCCTTTAGTTACCATTTGGGGACTCACTCCTCTATAACAGTTTTACTGGAATAAACTGAAGAAGTTAACCATTTTCTATTTGGCACTTTTATATGTATTTAAAAAAAAAACATAAAAAGGTTCAGCCCAAACTTCTAACACAATTCAGAACCCAAATTTTCATTCTTGCTCAAGTGTGAGGCACCTGTAGTCACTGGGATTAGTTCTGATTTATCCTTAAACATGTCAGTTTTCTAATGACACATTTTAGCAATCTCTGACCTCATGTTATTTGTAATAATTTCTATTTTTATAATCTCCTGAAGCACACACCTCCCAATTTAACAATAAGTCCTTTAACAGGCCATCTGTGCTTAGAAGCCAGTGGCCAAATCCCAATCCATCTGAAGCTGGTGGAAATTTTGACATTTATTTCAATGGTGAAACCATAATTTGGTTGAAGCGTACAGTAAAAGGGAAGATGATTTGCTTAGGGAATGATGAGGATTGGCTTTGTCCGTGTCATCAACCACATGCTGGCTGATTTAAGAACGAAATTTGGACCTGCTCACAGAGGCAATCAATCATTAGACCGGATGCCCCTGTTCAGCTAGGCTAAGCAGTGGGACAAATGCAGGAATGTAAAGGGAGAGCAAAAAAGTGGGAAGTTTTAGAGAACCTGAGAATGTCTCATGTTGTTGTATCATATCCTCAAAACTAGAAGGAGCAGTGAGTTTATCCTGCTTATTGCTTATTGACTGTGGTTGGCCATTGTGGCCTTTCCTGATAACTTTCACCAGTTTCAGAGATGATATTTGCGTGCAGGAGAGCTGAACAGAACAGTCAGAGCCCGTGCTATCTGAGATTGACGTACATGCTTTCCATCACAGACATGGACTCTTGACCATCGCCCTATCCGATGCTGCCAGGCACACAAGAAAACAGCTTTCCAAGACACGGTCAATAGCTTTACCTGAGATGATCTTATGGTTTTGTTCTCCTTAGCAGATCTGTGATTTGGCAGAGTTTTTAAGTATACACAGACTTAAAACACCTCCAGCAGCACAGACCTAGTTTCAAGCACTATGGTCAATACCGTGGTACATATTTTACAATGGTATGATAGTTACATTAGGAATGTAGGTGTTTCTAAGTACATACTTGCCTCAAATTTCTGATGGAAGATTTTGAAGATACAACCTATGCTGTGGCTGCCTCATTCCAGTGCAGAAGTGAGAAGCAGTAACAGTGCCTTTCCAGCTTCCCCTGTGCAGAGGCCCTGACAGGCATGGACCTCGTCCTCTGCCATCCTTGCCCTGCCTCTCTTCCCGCCGACTGTGATGTTGGTTTGGGTAAGAAATGCAGCAAGGATGGACTAACTATGGTCTGGATTTACAACCCACCAGCCAGCCCGGCAGAGCCACAGCCAATCCCTAAAAAATGTAGTAATTTTCATAACACAGTGGGGTGAGCCCTGGTCCAACATCCTGCTCTCTTGACTGTTATGTCCCCTGATGCTTACAGCCCTCAGCCTTTCAGTAAAGTCAGAAGGTAAATTACTGTTAGCCATAGAAATGTTCCTATGTAGGAGAGGGTGTGAGTTATGCAAATACTCTATAAATCTATTATGTGGCTTGGGAGAAAAACAAAAAAAAAACCTTAAAAATTTGCTCCAAATTTGGCCACAGTATAGTTTTTTTAGTTCAAAGAAATGGAGCTAACTTTATTGTTATTTGTGCTTGGATCAAAGAAAATTATGAAAATAAACTTTAGACAGAATGATAATCAACACTGGAAAAGAAATGTTTATTAAAGATTTTCTTCTGTGTTCTCTTACCAGCATTAATAATATTTTCTTTTTCTAAAGTTTTCTTGCTTCCTTCAAAGAGATTGATTTCAGTAGAAAGAACAAACGTATGCAAATAAACTGAATGATGTTATACCCCCTGCCCCTATCCCCCCAAACTGCATCAGATAATTCCATATTGTTAGCCTGCATTACATTTTTATCAGTTTTTTTGTCTTAATCAGATACGAAGCTCTTGCAGTACATCTCTAGAACTGGGCTGTGACCCTGATGTGACTCTACAGCACAGAAGCAGCCTTAACCCTGCTGTAATCCAATAGTTCAAATTTAACAGATTTGTTTTTTCAGTTGAAATAATGGCTTCCTGTCACAAAACAGAGCCACAGATTACATATTTGATAAATGGCTTTGGCATGATTTTTTCATGTAACACGCAATTAACAGTGCTTTTCATAAGATTCATGATTTAAGGATTTGGTGAAAGCATTAGTAAATTCATTATTATGCATTTTCTTATTTTTTTTCTACATTTGTGATAGTGCTTTAAAAACAAATAATACATTGCTTAGAAAGAGCTCACCTATGCTTTCCTTTATTAATTTAGCCTCAAAACACTATACTGAAATTATTACCTGAGTGCTGATGTATTTTTTCATGAGGCATATAATTATAATTGATAATCCAAAATGTAAATAAGGTAATTTTGATTTTACAAGTTACCACCCATACAGAAGATAGTGAAAATTTCCACATTATAGGTATAATTGGTTTTTGTCGTGCCATAATCCCCTAAACATTATCCACTAATTTATAGCAGAACAATATAATAAGGAGATATACAGTTCTTCTACGGATAATAGTACATATTTTGAAGGAGTTTATTATCTTTAATTTGGTTTTGAAATCACAGTTCAGAACTGCTCATGCTGCTTTCATTGGTTATCTTCAGCCCACCCAACCACCAGACTTACACTGCTGTGTGTTGCTACCTCCCAGCATTTACAATGAGGTAATCATCACCTTGTAGTTCATTGGTGTGAATGCTGGTCAGATGGCCTGTATTTTATTAACAGAAATAGGGTCACAAGTCAAATACATGCTTGGGGTCAGTGAGCAAATACAAAAGAAGATTAGAGGAACAAAAAAAATGTGACTGGAGGGGTAAAATCCCACTGGGGGTTAATCGAGCAGAAATGTATCAAAGAATGTAAACTACCCTTTCTTTTGTTATTCATCGTACAGGACACAGGAACTATGTCCTGCTGATTCCAGTTAGATAGAGCATCATCTCCAAAATTCTGTCTTTTAATGATCTCTTTGTACAGAGTCTTACACAGGGACTTCCAGTAATACTGATATTACTCCTGCTACCACTACTAAAACAATAACAAGAACAAGAATTAAAAACACCTAGCAGAAATATATACATTACTAAGACTTGCTTCACCTAGTATTGTACTATGTAAAAACTGCCTATAAAAAATAAGAGAAAAATAGCTTTCAATGTCACTTTTCTGAGATTCTCTTCTGCCTTCAAGGTGAAAAGATTGGACCAAGATTGGACTGTGCAATTATATCAATTTAGCTCCCGCTTGCAAAGCAAATGAATGAATAAAAATATTTTGGAAGAGATGGTATTGTATTGCTATGGTTTTACTTTTTCTAGGAAAGACCGTCCTTCCAAAAGACAGAACAAAAAAAAAAGGGAGCTAGCATCCCTGATCTGCACAGTAAATGCTGGACTTGGTAGGGCCCAAATGGCAGCAGTCAAGAAAAATCATAAGGTACTTACTAAGTGGCAGCCGATTTTCTCTTCCAATACATGTTCATTGCTCTTTCTATGACAAGAAGCAGAATATTCTGCCTTATTTGAGCTACGCACATTTGTCTAATTCTTTACAATCCCAGCAGTAGAAAGATTTCCTTTTCATCAATTTCCACTGGTGCTTGTAGCTACATATCGTAATATGAATTCTTCTGTCCATGTATACTGCACATCCATAGATTTTATGTTTTCACACATCACATGAAAAGCATATTTCAAAACTATTGCATTATCATGTTCAGAATAATATTGCAGACGCATTATCAAAAGTACAGTATAAAGCAAGGAAGTGAGAGTCAGGAAGGAAGAAATAGTTCTACAACTACGTGCCACTGACTTACTGTGCAACGTTCATAAAGTCTCCAAATCTTATTCTGGCATACTTTATACATAAAATAAGCAATATGTCCTTCTGCAAAGCTGAAATACATGTTAACTGGTCCCATCATGCCCTCTGAGTGCAAAATTGGGATTTCTGTCATCAACATCAAGATGAGCCAAACCAGGCTCACAGATTGTAAATCTTTACAGTCCACAGAAAGACACTACATAGAAGAAAATTTCATAGCCAGATATAAACTGTGGTAGACTACTGGAGGATTAATGGGAAATAAAATACTGTAAATGCAAATATTCCTTGAACTGAAATTGAAGGCGTCCTTAATTATCTATCTATCTGCCTACACATGCTTTCCCATACAACTTATTTTCATACATTGTATACCTCTTTCAGGAATACACGTATTTCATCCTGTACCTTTTAGCAAAATATATATCTAACTTATATATTGTCCCATAAGTTTAAAACCAAGTGTTTTGCTGGATCAGATTGCACAGCATTTTGCCCTTCGTAGGGCCACATGCAGAATTTCCCTCCTCTTTGAACAAAAGGTGCTATGAAAGTGTGCACACGCTGTCTCCCACCTAAGATCTGCCGCCAATTTGTGGACATCCACTTCAGGATTTTCTTTACAGAACTGATCTAAAAAATGGCAAAGTCTATCTGCTCCAGCTATACTGGCAGGCAATGTTTACCCAATGATCCAGATGTACAAGACCTTGTTAGCAACTGTAGCCTTTACACAACTTAACCTGTAACTTAGTGGGATGGGCATCATACATTTTAGACATATTTTCTGAAGGATACGATCATATTGTCTGCCCTTTAGTATGTTTAATGTTGCATGTTCATTGCATATTTTAGTACCGCTTAATTTAAAAGATTTTTAGAAAACTCAGGTTTTCAGAGTGGATTTAGACATGCTTATAAAATAACAATAGGTATTTAATACACACAAAAACATACAAAAAAGAAGACTCTGTATAACTACATTGATATGCAATAATGTATTTCTAAGGAGTTATGAGATTAAAATGTCTTTCCAAGGTTTACATTTCAGTCATTTGAGTCCTTTCTACGAAATACAGTCCACTAAAACACAACGTGCTGAAGTCTTTCTGCTAATTTAGTATAGAATCACTACTTAACTTAGAAAAGTTAACTTTTAAATAATGTAGTCAAAATATTTTAAGAGATATCCCTTTATGAAATACAGCTAATTACCTTTGCATCTGTATTATGTGAAGGAGACATACTATATATTTTGGACAGCAGTGCTGAGATATATGGAGGTTTCCATAATGCCAACATGCTGTATTACTACTTAAAAGCTTGTGAATAAGAATTTTACTACAGTCACAACATATACACTGGGCCCTTCAAGTAAATTAATCACTCAAATAAAAAGAATGGAATGTTTTTGATCTGCAAAGAAGATGGGCAAAAAAATAAGCTGCTCATCTTAACTCTTCATTAGGAAAAAAAATGAACTTTGATCTATCAGCTGCTTGTATTTCAATGACAATTTATCAATTCTTTAATAGTCAAAGTTCCCAAGTAGTAAAAGCTTCTTAGACTTCCTAATCTAACATCCACTCTTTTAAATTTTTATTCTGTATGATTTACTGTTCAGAAGCAAGAAAGCAACATAATTTCTTAAGAATTCTCTCTTTTATAAGAACTGATGAAATGGAGTCCAATCCTACTAATTTTATTCTTCCTCATGCTGGTGTAAAAACAATTCCAAGCCCCGTCTTAAGATATATTAACATTTCTTACCTAATCTAATAGATGGCACTGCGTATCAGCAGCAGGGCTGTCTGAAGGTTAGGGTGGAGCAGCAGCACCCCTTAAGGGAGCACTTTCTCCTCTCGGGATGGGAGCACTGTAGGTGCCTCCGCTGCCAGTCCCACGACCCTGCCCAGCGCTGAGTGTGGCCCCGGCCCCAGCTCGGGCGTCTTCCACCCTGTGGGGAGCAATTAGAAGCTTTCTCGGTGCTCCAGCCACCACGACTGCTGCAATTTGTCCTTACAGGGAATATAAAAGATCTCTCTGCTTCCCCTGCCAGCACCAGATGGGTGGGGAAATTTATCCCAAGGTGATAGACCCAGCTCCATGGTGAGTCCCAATTCTTCTGGGTGAGGTGTACCCTGTAATCCTAAAAAAATGGAGATGGGAGGATATTTAGTGCCCTGTGGGCCTATCACAGAAATGAACCTGAAATAAGCTTAAGACTAGTTTGTTTTAAGAAGCTTACCCTGGCAACTCCAAAGCACAAGGAGCATTTAAGATTGCAGATCTAAACTTGCATGTTGTTATTGCTAAACATTAAACCCTAAGGTCAGAATTCAGAATTCCCACAGTCAACCACTCCGACTCAAAAATACATCAATGTATTTGCTAAATGGAAAGCATACTCACATCACATCTTATCATAATGTCACAAAACACATAAAATTACAAATCAGTTTTAAGGCAAAATACATGACAGCAAAATATAAGTACACAAAAACTACATTAAATATCAGTCTTCATTTGTCCCTACCACTTCAGCTTACCTCTCAGTTCAAAACTACTCACTGCGGCGCACAGCTTGAGATAGTCTAAGATCCATTTTAGAGTGGACTGAAATATAAATGACAGTTCGCACTACACATGAACATAGAAACTGTATAAAATATTTAAATAAAGACAGAAAAGAACAGAGGAAACCAACAGAGCCTTTGGCAGACCCAGCCTTTGGGAATTTAGCAGCTTGAGATTCATTGCAAATTTCATCTTTAATGTTATTTTTAGTTCAATATTTTGTAGCACTCAGAAGTAAATCTTTGTGTGCTGTCTTTTCTCTTGCTTGTGCTGCCTCGTTTTCTGATCTTTTTTTTTAAGAAACCTAATATATTTTCAATACAATTGATTTGTGACATGTTTTGAGATATTTGTTAAAGTTATCCTGATCCTTCATACAGTTCAGTGAAAACCATTACACTGTTGTTTCTTTTTAAGTGCTGAATATTGATTGTCATAACTGAATATAAACGAGACCCCCCAATAGTCTTTGTTCCACCGCACCTTGTATCGCATTAAATTCTCTTACATTATTTTTGGTTCTTGGGTTACTCTTTTTTCTAACCTCTCATCACTGCCACAAATACTGCCACACTCGGTGTGTTTTTAGAGCAGTTTTGGTTTTATCCTGGAATCTGTTTTGCCTCTGTAAAGCAATCTGACCAGAACGATACAAAACAACACAGACTGGGAAGATGCTGCAAGTAGGACGTGTGGGTGACTACTGTCTGCAGGGCAATGGAAATGCTGATTCTGCCTCACATCGTCTCTCTTACCCTCTCCTGCCCTGTGCAAGTTGAAATCAGGCAGATCGAGGAGAACAGATGCTTCTACACTGCTTTTTTGCATGCAGGACAGGCCCACCAGCTCCCTCAGGGCCACCTATTCTCCAGCTGTGCTGTACAAGCCAATACAGTTATTGGCAGAGACCAAAGAGGCCAAGAAATCAAAAGTGCAGGCACACAAGCGGGTGACCACAGGTCAAAGCAGGGTGCAAAGCAGCAGCATGTCAGCTGCCCCACAGCAAGAACCTACGTACGTGCTTTCGCTCAGCACCAAATGCAAGACAGCTTAGATGCGAGTGGAAAAGAAAAAAACCTGGGGAGCCGCATGTGAACAAGGCAGTTACCAAAGCTTCTCAGAAACTGTAAGCTCACACTTTAGTCTATGCCATTGTACATTGCTGTCTGTCCATGCTCATGTCTTGACTAAATTCAAGTCCTATATTTTTTTTAATTGACCTGGCAGGCCTTTTCCCTTCCTCTTGTTGCAGAGAACTCAAAAAGCATACTCTCCTATTACTACACTTATGATTTAATAGTTGCACCACAGATCACAGCATTAGAAATAGACTATTTCACATTCCCTGGCACTGAGATGTGACATGAGACAGGAACTATGTAGGAGAGATAAAATAAGACTAAGACTACTTATCTGTGCAGTATGAACACTATAAAGCTACTTTTGCTTTAATTATTTCTAAGTTAATCAGGCTGCAGTTGGAGTTGGGAATTTTTCCCTTTTTCATGGAAGGATTTGGAAGAGGAGAGGGAGGACCTTGTCTGATCATAAGGCTTTAAAACTGCAAGAGAGCTGTTTTTTTTTTTATTTCAAAAGCCGTATTTTTAGCGTATGGAGCCATTATTCAACAGTTCCCACAAAGGCAAGGACTAGGAGCCCCAATTAAATGACCAGGCATCAGTCTTTAAAAAACCAAAATAAGTACATTATCCTCACAGTGCATAATGAAATTATGGAACTCATGGCCACAGGATGGTGTGGAGGTCAAAAGTGTAAATGGACCATAAAAGGGATTACGTGAAATCATGCAAACAAAATCCATCACCAGCTACTAAACAGATCAAGATCCAGCCTCCAAATCAAAATGTCTAAGACACTGATCCTCAGAGGGCAGAAGCACACAGGGGATAAAGGATTGCTCTATATGAGCGATATATCAGAGTTCATACACGTTTTTCCCCAGGCATTTGTTCCTTCTCACTCTTAGAGAGAAGACACTGGTCTACACGGACATTTTGTTTGACGCAAGATGGCAGCTATTACATATGTTCCAAAGTTTTCAAAAATCATAAATAGTTTTAGTTGACACTGTACATTTTACAAATGTTTCCATTTGTAATAAGGAAAAACGCCTGTAAAGAGTTGAATAAAGGGCAAAAAGAAACACAGGTACCCAGAAAAGATGGAGACTCAGAGTTCAGAACGTTTTCCATGAAAGTCATGTATTCCCATATAGTTGTTCTTTAGGATCTCATTTTGCCCTAAAACCTATGCAGTGTCCACCTTGCTAAGTCTGCTAAGAGACTGAAGCATACCTGACAGTTGAGAACCATCTGGTAAATCCAAAATAAGTCCCTGTGGCCCCTACAGTTCTGAAACCACCATTCGCCATTGCTTTCACTGCACTGAATCATTTGGGCCTCTCCCTTTTTGTGTGAGTCGGGTTTTGAAAACTGAGCCTCCTGAAGCCTGTGGGATTCATAAACACCTGCCCCATTAACCCAGTTTCACTATTTGCCTAATGACAGCCACAAGTAACGACCCGACTCAAGTCATGTCAATATTCTGCCAAAACCTAACATTTTGCCCTCTTAGCCATCTCATCCCACCCACCCATAGGTTATGGAACTGTGGGATCGTTGCCAGAGAAATGCAATAAAAAGTAGGAAATGACATACACAAATAAAATTCACTTACCTAAAAGCCCTGTACGATAGATCTCTTTGTGGTGCCTCCTCCCTCACCATCTACTCCTTTACTTCCAGCACTTGTTTCTCCTCTCTCTGAGTTTCCTCTTCCTTTGCTGCCCTTTTTCTTCACGTTCTACTTTCTGTTATTTTTTGCCTCTTTTTGTCCCAATTTGTTTTTTTCTAGGACTGAAAATGAATAAATAACTGCTTTCATATTTTTTCCTTGCTTTAGAGCCAGCAAAGCATTAATGGTGTCACTTGACCATTTTTGCTTCCTCTTCCCACTTTTTCTGCTGCTACTTTTGTTGGTTTATACCTTTTCTCTGGCCTTCCTCCACAGCAGCCACTTCCTCCTTGCAAGTACTCCTTCCCCAGTGACTTCATATGCTCCTTCTCTTTGCAGAGCTCCTGTTATATCCCAAATTTCCAGATGGATTTGTTGGGCCTCTGAAGTTTTGATGGGGTGTAAACATCTTACTAAACATGTAAGGCAATACTGAGCACTTTTAATGGGAAATTTCTGGATGCATGGACATGTCTTCAGGGAGAAACATGGATATGAAATGGAGTTGAGCAGAGTCCTGTTCTAGGTGCGTGGAGGGAAATATCCCTTCTTGCTTAACTCTAAGGCACTTAGTTCACTCATCTCTGTGGCCTTCCAGACGTTCTAAGCCATTGCTTGCTGAGTGTACTTACAGGATCCATCCCTAAAATATGGAATCTTTATCCTCATGAATGTCCCTCCTGCCAAGAACACAAAATGTCAGGAACAGCTCTCTGGTTTAGCCTATAGTTGCTCCCATTTTCCTATACTGAAAACCACTCTGAAGCGTTGTCAGTAGATCCAAGTGGCTAAGCACGCTGCTCTAACCGCCGCGTGACATGACTGGACTGCACTTGCTGCAGGAGAGCCGTAAGGCAGCGCGGGCGGCACGCGAGGCTGGCCCGCCCTAAGCTGCGGTCCCTTGCAGCTTTGCAGGGTTGTGCTTAAACATATGGTCACTATATATGCACGTTCTTCCACGTTATAAACTGTTTGACGCATTTTAATTCATCCCTATACTTCTTCATTCCACAAGCACATTCAAAACTCAAAGGGAAAAGCAGTATTTGAGGTTTGTGAGATAAGATGGTGGAAAAATGGAAGCAGCACTAGCTTTAGTATATATTTTCTATGCTGCGAATTGAGAGAATGAGGGATTAGGCCTGAAGTAACATCCAGAGAATGGGAAAGAGCCAAACTACCTGAGAATTTCATGCTGTAAACATTATTCTAGAAATAATCTTTTTGTGTTGCCATTCTTTACCTTTTTAAGAGCACAGTTACCCATGACAATATTATTTGAACAGGATTAAAAATGAAAATGCACAAGGTACCTTAATGAAATACCATCCACAGTTCAAACAAGCAGAAGATTCCCATTTTAGGGGCTTCTCTCAATTTATATTAATTATCAGTTTTTCTATGGAAGAATTGTACAATATGGGTTTTTCCTACGTGTTCATAATAGGTCATTTATTAAAGAAAATACTGGGAAATTATTTTCTGTGTCAGTGGATACAGGATGCCATCTGGGAGCTGAAAAAATGAACAGAAATTAGACTGAAGAAAAAAAATGATTAAAAACATGAAATTAGTTGCACTTATGGAAATGAGACAAATACTTTAAAAATCCCAGGCTCATCAGATAGGCTATAATAGTTGGCACATTGTCCATTTATGTGAGCAATGAACTCACACGCAGGAGTGGTTGGTGGCTTCCTCCGTCAGGCCCTTGGTGATTCACTCTCCCTGTTTCCCCTGGGTCCTCTCCTGGCTCTTCTGTTTCTCCAGAGCTCTCTGCATCCCCTCCAGCCCCGGGCTCACCAGCGCCACATGGATGCTCTTTGCCATTTCCTTCTGCAGCCTTTCCCAGCTGTCTGCTTACTGGCAGTTCTCCATTCATCTCATTTCTGTTCTCAGTTTTCTGCTTCCTTTATTGCAAGGTGCTTTCTAAACAGCTCTATATTATAATGCTGTTGCGATATATGAGTCGGTCTCCTCCCTGGATCCAAAACCAACAGGTAGATCAGAAAACTTCTCTTGAAATGTGAGATTGTCTACTCTGACTTCAATTCTACAGTAATCTAAAATTTAGTGTTTGTCTTTCTGGGGTAAGGTGGATGTGTTAAGTTAGAACAGCGTTGCCTACATCAGCAGATAAGGAAATCACAACAGTCGTGATAAATATATTAAGATGAATATGGCCATATGCCAATTTTTTCCCCTCATAAATAAGACTCTTGTTTACCAAATGTTCAATTTTGGTTATGTCACTATAAAAAATCAAGCAGCTGGTAATTCAGGCTTGATTAGCAGGTCTCCAGTTTTGATTAGTAAATTACTGTAGTAATCAAGGTTAATTCTCATTTCAGAGCTATGCCACAGATTTTATTTCTTCCAGAGAAGTGGATTTACCACTTGGGGAAGGAATATTTTAATAAATATCACAAAAATATCCAGCAATAGAAGCCACAGGCAGAACCAAAGTTTTTTTCAAATATGGGGAACCAAAGCAGCCACACTGTTCAAACATGAAATGGTTAATACCCTAGGAATAAAATTCCAAGCTGCAATTTTGTACAAGATTTCTGCAGAATATATGCAGAGATTGCATTGCTAATTTCTTTTACCTAGTGTTTCTATTTCTATCTTTAAAAATTGTTTTCTTTGGATCTTCATCTTTCATTTTAAAAGAAAAAGAAAGTATACAGAGAGGCTTAAAAAGAAGCCCAAGAGATCATTATTAGTATAAAGATAAACAGTAGAATGGATTCTAACTGAGCCAGAAAACATCACTGTAGAATTTACATAAAATTTAGTTTTCAACCAAACATATTGCATATCCAGTTCCAGCTCATCTCATAATGAATATTCAAGCTTTTGAATGACCCACATGTCCCATAAGTGAGCAAGAGCCCCCAAAAGCCATCATTGTTGTAGAAGAGGCACAATATTAAAAAACACTGAGAATTCATTAGGGATCTTTTTTTCTTTTTTTCCATGAAACTTTTACTAAATCTTTAGTCTGCAAATCCTATCATTATTTGAGCCATTCAAGTCTGTCAGGGATTTGAGTCTGGATAAGAAACTCTTATATGTTTTTTAATTAGGATAATATTATTATTTTCTAGTCACAATTCTGGGTCAGATTCTGTGTATCACTCTTACAGTAGAATTGCAAACTAAATTCTCTAAAATATGAAGTTTTCCTTTATCTACTCAGTACTGCATGCTTTTCTCAGATACAAAAGAATAGCAACTTTCAGATATGCCATAATATTCCACTCAAAATATTTAGTTACATATCACTCCAATAAGACAGAAAAAACTTGACTGAAGAAGCACTCAAATACATGGGCATGGAGGCACGTTACTGAGAATACTGTAAACACTGAATTCAATATAGAGTGATACAATTCCTGTGTCCTTCGAGGACAAAAACCCCCAATGCCTCTTTTCTATATAAACATGCTAAGTCCTCTCATAAAAAGCTAAGAAGAAACCTGGGATTTACTTCTGTGTCCATATAGATATGCTTTATTCTACTGCAGCAATTTTGCTACACAGCTATGAGCACTTTCATTATGCCAATGGAAAGAGAGTGGCTTGAATCAGACCAGGATCAACTGTGCTTCTCATTCAGCATCTTGTTCCTGACCGTGGCAAACAGGAAATGCTTCAGAAGGTTTCTTCTCAGTGCTAGAAAGTCAATAGCTGTCTTATGGTCTAAAGCAAGGAGATTCTTATCCTTCCTGCATTTTCCCTATATAAGGAAGTCCTAGATACTTAACATTCGGTCTTATCTGCATAGTTCATTTGCAGACCAGCATCTAATGACCTAAGCACTGGCAGAAAGTTGAAAGCAACCTGATCTATGAACATTTATTTACGATTAACCCTTAGCTAAAATAATAATCAATTTGAGTAGAAAGCAAGCATATGTGGACTGAATTTACCGAGTATATTAAGGACTCGTCTCACTTTCACACATCAACAACTTAGGAAGCCCCACACTTCACAAGAGAAAAGGAAAAAATATGCTTTCAAGCAGAAAGCCTGAAAACCAAACATTGTAACTCCGGAAAAAGAGTGTGTGCTTTTAGTTGTCTGTCTTACACATATCAGACAAGATTCACCTGGGGAAGGAAGGGGTGGGGTGTGAGGGGAAGCAATTACAACCAAGCCATTGCATTAATAGGGGACTTCCACAGATCTTTTGGCTCATCTCCAGTATTATGACAGCTCCGTGAATCTGGCAGATTTTACTCATTGCTTTTGCGCATGTTTTTATTTTTGGCTTTGGCTTTCTTCTCCTTTGCAGTTCTTCCAAGATACACGGGAGGAAGCACACAGCTGTCATCCCTCAAGAACAGTACAGGAGATAGTGGCCTCCATAACCACCTCTCCCACCAACAGTTATGATGCAGGCATGCACAAATAGCTTGAGATTCTTCCCAAGCTGCGTTCTTGGCCCAACTGATTGTTTCTCCAAGATCTTTGGTGATTATAACTAGCAGCTTAGGGCTGGGGTTGCGATACGGATAAAGCTGTATTTGAGGATATTAACAAAAATCAGAACACATTTCAAAACTACAGCCCCTGAAGACTGCTTTGTGTCGCTCTACTGGGAGATAAAAGCTCTGAATGGGAAGTAACCTCTAGACCTCTTGGGCAAAGACATAGTGGCCTACAACTGTCTGCTGGTTATTCACCACCCTTTTGCCAATCTCGTAGCAATCAACATGAAGGAAATATGACCAGTGAGTCACTGCAATCTCATTATCCCTGGCAGAACAATAGTTTTCATAAAAGCAGCCTGGCCTAGTGTAAATGAAAGAAGTCATAAGGTTTCTGGAATGGTATTTATTTTATCTGCAGGTAGGATTACATCACTGAATGTGATAGTCTCTATTTAAGGTGATTAATAATATGTTAATGCTTGTTTTGAATAAAGACTATAGGCCAACTCCTGCCCTGGCTCAACTCCCATTGAAGTCAATTGTTTAGCCTGAAAATAGACTACAGGATGTGGCTATAATTTATGCATACAAAAATGTAGAAGATTTTACTTTAGAAACAATAATTCATATTTATGTGCACTGCAGTAGTGCAAGATTCTTTGTGTAGGGCAGTATCTGAATGCACAGGAAATACAGGGATGGTCTCTATCTCAGAGAGTCTTTAATCTAAGCAAAAGACAAGAGACAGCAAACAGATGGGCAGAGGGGCAGAAATGACAAGGTAACTGGGAGATAATTATGATCACTATGCAGTCACAGCACATCAGCTGCTTAACCACTATAATTTTTTTTAAGGTGTCACAGCAGAGGAGAGTTTTAAGGGAGGATGTGAAGAAGGGCGAGTGTTATAGTTTGTCAGATTTTCTATGAGTGGACCCTCACAGGAGAAAACAAATTTAAGACATTGGTGATGAAATCTGTTGTGAATGGTGGATGCATATTGATCAGTTAGTATCTCATGGATGTGATAGCGACAAATAGTCTTGGGAGAATCGTAGGATGGTTTTAGCTGCAGGATGCGTGGTGGAAGAGGGAGGTGATACAGTATCAGATTTAAAAATTCACCCCTGCAACAGCATCCAAGTGAATGGGCAAGGTATCTGTCTGCCAAGGCCAACGTAATTGAGACTCAGTGCTGGGGTTCAAATGAATGTTTGAGTTGTACTAGTTGAAAGGTCAGACTGTAGAGATGAAGTACAAGAATTAGAAAGTTTGTCCTAGTGAGCACAAGTCTAGAGAGAAAGATGTCTAGAAAGAACTGGGCCTAGAACCTGAGATGATGATGCTAATAGTGGACAAAATTTTGGCTTTTATTTTGCAAGATGCTGCTGGCATGCAAGACAATCCCTGTATTTGAAAAGCAGAACACTTCTGAAACTGCTTATATGTGACAAAGAAGAAAACTCTTGGTACAAGAGCAAAGTATATGGAAAAGTGAGAAAAAAATGATGAAAAGAACAAAACCTCCTCTTTAAAGGTTTTGATGCTTTTTTTTGGTCTCCCTCTGCAAGCTATTGATTTGTGTTAGTACTCTCCCAAGCTCATACTTCAATAAATAAAGCAATGAAAACAAAACATTTTTGTTTGTCATACATCTATGCTCCATTTTTTGTGTGCCATTGTGAGAACAGAATAAAAGAAGCTTAAGTATGGAGCTCTTACACATACTTGTAGGAGTAACTTTTTGAGAGCCTGAGCATTTGCAACTCCAATCTTAATGTAAAGAAAAATAGGACAGTACGCATGCTACCGCAAAGCAATGTATATATTATAAATGTGTTTAGGTGATATCTAAGTTACTGCCAGAGTTCTGACCTTGATTACAAACGATCATAAAGTAAAGAATACTTTGAAGTGCCTCAAATTGTAGATCAAAATGCTCGTATATTCATCACTTTGACTAAGATCCAGCCAAGATTTTGTTGGCTAATAAAGATTGTAAATTAAATAGAAAACAGATCCAGTAAAGAGAGGTCATGGC
The DNA here is from genome assembly GCF_000703405.1 of Apaloderma vittatum. Taxonomy (NCBI): domain Eukaryota; kingdom Metazoa; phylum Chordata; class Aves; order Trogoniformes; family Trogonidae; genus Apaloderma; species Apaloderma vittatum. Next base: position 29,307 of record NW_009702550.1, read on the forward strand.
TGCTTTTTTAAATGCTTACAATCCTTTAGGACAGGATGTCTGTGCTGCTTTAATTGTTCAGAGTTTCACTTTCTGCCATGGGAGCTGCAAATGTACAAGCCTCTGTCTCATAATGCTGCAATATAAACCTCCATTTAAACTTGATGGGTCCCTTCTCATTGGAGTTTTTATTTTCTAGGCACTTTTGTGATATGCTCTTTTATGAGCAGTGTGAATAAATACGATAGTGATATTACCTATGCAAATGGACAGAACTAAAATGTCTAGGGTTAAGAAAAAAACAACAAAATTCTGCTTTAAAAAAACCCAAACCACCCAAAACATTAGTAATATTTTTCCAATTTAATAATCAATTTCTGCTAATCTTCCTGCCAGTCAGCATTTCTCTGAAGCATGTACCAACTATAAAGTTTACAGAAAGCTTAGAATACCACTTGAAAGAAACATCTTTGGAGACTGTGGCTTGAAAATATATAGGACAAATTCCCACTTTTAGTCCTGCTGGAAAGTTGTAATCTACCCAGAATATAAATAGTTTCTATATTTAAGTGATAAAATCATTGTGACTCACCACAGAGCAGGACATTGGATGGTCTCCGATTCTGTCACTTTGTTTGCCTGAAAAGAGGCCAAGAATTAAGACTTACAAAGCTGATTATGAATTTCGTACTTCTCAGTGAAAAAAGGTGATTTTTTGAGAAAAGTGAGCTGTTAGCTTTGCATGATAGTTATTCAAAGGGTGTAAATGGAAGAGTAGAAAAAGTAGAAAACGGGAAAGCTTGAACAGATTGTGTAGTAGCTGACAAAACATCCCATCGTTATTTATACTAAATTAAACTTTCAATTGTGCAAGAATCAATCTACACTAAAGCGCAGATTTCTCAGGATTAGCCTAGAGATTAATTAAGTCTTTAATAATTATGGAGTAATGATATTATTTGGTAAAAGGCCCTCTTTTGGAGGACGATAGTGCATCAGAAAAGAGAAAATGACCAGTACTTCACATCATAGCACAGGTCCTCTATAAATTCACATTGGTCCTAATGTACTTTTTCCCTACTGTTTAAGCTGAGAGTTGGCCAGATTCTGGTTTTAGTTACACTATTGTAAATCTGCAATAATAATGCAAAAGTCCACTGAGCTGATAAGGATTTTATAACTTCATTAAAAAAAAAAAAAGCTGGTCTCAAACAAGATAATCCAATGTTCCCTGTGCTTTGCATTGTTCTCTTTCTTCGTCTCTGTCTCCTTGTCACTTATTCTTTCTCAATCTCTATACTTATTTTATTCTACCCTCTCCTACCCATTCCTATTGTTATTTTTTTTGCCTTTGGGTGGGTGGCTAACTGGCATTAGGAAGAAAAGCCACACAGGAATATATCCGCATATAGTATTATCCAGAGCACCATGTCTCTTTATCTTGGTTACCTCAATGTCATTATGAAACATGCTATATATTTGTTATTTAAACAATCTTAAACAACAGAAAAAAGAACACTGTGGTTTTTTTCTGAGGTTGTCATCTATTACAAAATCCTACAAACAGAAAAAAGGAGCAGTTAAATGAGTACCTTAATTCGCTTGCTACTGAGAAGCTGTTAACTATAACAAACAGCAGCAGGACTTTTAAATCAGGCCTGTGGAACAAAGCATTCCAGTGTCATTTTTACATTAGTGATTGCAGTTGATGTCATTTTCACAAAACAAAATTATAACCAAAATGGATATTTCAGGTCAAAGTGCCACAAAGAGTATATAGATACATTTCCATCAATAAATCTGCCCTCTTTCTGCCCTGACATAAGTGTTCAACCCCTTGTGATTGACGTTTTTACCACTAAATTATACTGTGTCTGCTTCTAGAAGAAATGTCTCCATTACAAAATTAGCTAACCATCAACATAACATAAAATAACTTCAACATGGTGTCATTTCACAGGAATATTGATTCTCACAGACTTACTGGATTAAATCCTGGTTTCCCATAAAAGAAGCAGCCATTACATCTTTGGTAGACAGAAAAATACATATTGTAGAAAGATGTATATTGAGGTGATTGAAACCTCATTGCTGAGCTCAGAAACATAGGATTTTGTCCTGCGGCAATATGAAATAAAGAAAATGGACAAGATAGTAGTTTGAAATATACATAAGAATAAGGTTAAAAACCAGCTACTAATCTATCATTTTATTTACCTCTGCTGGAAGATACTTTTGGCTATTCGTTGCAGTAGGAAAAGTCATCAGTTCTTCTAGACTGACTACCGAGTCTGCCAAATTCTTTTCAAGACCTCGTGCATGTAACTTTTCCTTGCTTTTCTCACCTTTAGTGCTAATAGAATTTCTCATACCTCACAGGACGTTGAGAACTTATAATTGACTAATATGTGAAAAATCTTTGAAGTTCTTGGATAAGCAATGCAATTTAAGAGTAAAAAATCTTGATATGTAATTGTAGTTTCTTCTCCCAAAACTGTAGAAAGGAAAACTAATTAGAGAACAGATGTTTTAATCATCATCTCTATTTTTATAGAGTTGCCTTATATTTAGTATTGACAGAATAATGGGTTAAACTCATTCCAGGCACAACTTCTGTGATTTGAATGAAATTACACTGGGAATAAATTTGACCCAGTTCTTTGTGACCACTTGCACATCAGAGAATTTTCTAAAGGAGAAAATACCACCTTCATGACCACAATTCACTCGCGGTACATACAATCTTTTGTGTTTCAGCCTAATTCCTTCAAATTCAGGTGAAAAACTGCGTCTTGGTTAAACAAGGCCAATGTAAATTGTTGTACACATGGTACTATTCTGATGACTCTAACCTGCTCAGGGCTAGTGGCGTGCTCAGAGAACAGGGGTAAGGTGAACAGCTGACAGATTTCTCACTTTTTATGAAGTACTTTTCATCTCTGTTCATCTTAAAATAAGGGCCTTTAAATTTATATCAGTTCTGCACTTCCTCATAGAGAGCAACTAGGTAAAACGCCGGTTCTGGGAGGACTAGCAACAATGAGGTGTAAAAGCCACGGGGAAGCACAAGGTTGCTGGGCAGGTTTGCAATTACAACGTCTGTGTGTGGTACCTTGTATTCCTCACAAAGCAGCTAGGAGAGAGAAGCACCATGCCTCCACCATAGCTTGTGTGCGTTTGTGGAGGCAGGGGGACAAGCCAGATTCTGCTCAGCAGCTCCCCCTTATTCTGGCTCTGTGTGGCATGCCTATGAAAAAAGAACATTTTCACCTTGGGAGAATCACAGTATATAGCTGCCTGTTAGTGAAGGATAGTCTGTCACCATTCATCCCTGCCCATTAAGGCTTGAAGAGGACAATGTTACTAGTCTCTGCCCATTCAATCCTTTTTTGTTGGCACATTACTATTTTATCATTTTGATCTTCTCCTTACTGAAGATAAAAGACACCATGGGCGGGATTCATGAATGACTACTGTTATTTATCGACCCAGGACTTTTTGAACATTTTTTCCCTTCTGATTCATGAACCACTTTTCTATATTCGAAAAGCAGTTCATAAATCGTTCAGCACCAGCAGAAATTAATAATAATGAGTTCATTTACATAAAAGGACTCATCCTGACAGTTGCTGATAATGTTTGAAGCCAGAACCTTGTCGGCAAATGGGATTTTTTGCTGGCAGTGCAGGAAATAATCTCTTGTTTATAAATGAATTAAAATATACTTCTCCCTCTGCTTTTAGAGCTGTTATAGGGACATTGTGTTGGACAAAACATTATGCATTTTCTTTCTTTTTTCAACAAATGGCATTGCCCAGAGTGGAAAGAAGGATTTTTGGTAGCGTTGAGTCAGACTTTTAAGAGAAAAGAATGTGTTTTGATTTGTTTTCACTGTTTTTGAGTGATGATTTCTTCTAAAACCACTGGCAGCTGCATTTCACGAGGGTTTGTTTGAACGTATCCTTTCCTGTGGATCTGTGTGTGTTCATCCTCTCTCTCCCCAAGTTTCACTCTGAGTTTCAAATTCAAGTGAACTTAAAATCTCAACAAGAAACTCCCACGTTTCCTCTGGACTCAAACCCACGAGTTTCACATGATTTCAATGCAAAATTATAATCAGTCTCAAGTTTATTTTTGGAAAGGAGGGATGAACCTGAGTGAACATTTCCATAAAGCCAGTCAAGGCGCAGAATCTGTGAATGGATGTTTAATGCCAGCGCACACATGTGGCATATGTGTGTGTGTCTCATTATGTCTGAATATCGGGAACTAGTCTCCCTTCCCCACGACTGGATTTACATAATTTACTCTAATGGAGCTGCATCAGACTGACACTGCTGTAAGAGAATGAGGGTTTTGATGCATAAGGGTAGCATTTCACAACACACTAAAGCCTAAACTAAGTTGCAGGCTGTTACTGTGAAGAGAGGCTTGCTCTCCCCCACCCAAACCTTGTGGTCCTGCTATGCAGTGGGACAAATTTGACAGAAAAATAACACATGTAACACCACCCCATACTTTTTCCTTTGAATCACTAGCCTGACAAGGGACATTACCACACATCTCTCTCCTCAGCGCTTTCCTGGCTAGCCTCAGACTCCTCCAGGTGTCTCTGTGCACCCAGGGAGTTTCTGTAGCTCCTGTAAAGCATCTTCTCTCCCAATGGTGACTGCATGTGTACAGCAAGGTTCTGTTTCCACTCCATAGCCCAAGCCTACAAATCATGTATGCCAATAGCCAACATTGCCACATTTTAAGTTGCTTTTTGCATTCAGACCCAGCTCTTTCCAGAGAGGGCTAGGTAGCTGAAAAGCCCCATATGTACTGCTTTTCTAAGTTACACAGTAGAGCACTCAGATTTGCAAGGACATAAATGAAATAGCCATATGAACATTTTATACAACAAGTGGTCTAATTCTCTCTTAGTATTTTGAGAAGAGTAAAACACTTGAGTGTCAAGTATCATTGGAAAAGAGGAAATTCTTCATAGCTTGTTTATTTCTTTATGTACAGCACCATTATTGGAAATTGTGATACGGGATATGATTTGCTCATTTATTCAATTTCTTAGTGCTGGAATTTGTCATTTGGTATTCTGATTTTTATTTGTATTTAAGCTTTTGTTTGGCAAACACAGAACAGAGTGTTATCACAAAGAGAGACTGGAAGTTGGAAATGTGTATTATTAGTCTGATCTGTGTAATATGTATGTATATGGCTTCAATAGAAAAACCACTTTGAAAAACAACAACAAAAGCCTTGAATTGTCTGTTCCCACTTTTGCTCTTAATTGGTGACATCTGGGTTTGTTGGGATTGAATGAAACTTTTATTTTGTGTTTTTGAGAAGGAAGCGTTGGCTGACTAGTTATCTTTATATGGTTTAATTTCCTCTCATGTCCCCTTCTCTTTCATTTTACTGTTTGAAGACTTTTAAGGTAAATATTAGAGATTCAAAAGAGTACTCCAGACAGTTCACTGGACTATTCTGAGCTGTACCACTCACCTGAAGCATGAACCTGGGCAGCTCACTTTATGTCTTCATCTGTAGAACAGAGTTAACAATTCAGCTTTGAGATATGTTCACCAAAACGAATATATAAAGCCAATATACTATATTACTATTCAGATCACCTTTACTTTTGCATTAGTAAGACATGATGTTTCAGAAACAGGCTTTTGTTAAAATTTTGGTATTCTTGTAAACTTGTTACAGATGTTACTGTTAGTTACTGATGTCTGCTTACACACATGTGTACACACACATATTATATGCATGTGTAGACTATGGAAGCTTCTACATAACAAGTGGCATGTTGTTTCTCCAGTCTGTTTTACCTAAGTTTATGTAAGTTTGGTTAATTACTGATATCACCAGTTATTGCCAGCTTATATCAGTGTGTGACCAGGTTTTTCATGGTTGTATGTGTTATCTTTCTCTTTAGCAAACTTTATAGATTTCACTAAAAGACAGGGATATAAAATGCAGAATATTTGGATGTGGAAGAGAAAACAGACACTGAAATCAAGCTTCTCAGCAGAAAATATCTGAGGCAGAGGGGAAAGTTCTGCCTGTGGCAGCAAAATGACATGCTAAGCAGACTGAGAGCAATGTTCATAATGTTAGGAGCCCACTTTCCTCAGTGCATAAATTTAAGACAATGAAAATGTAATGAATAAAGCATTTAGAGAGGTGATTGTGACAAGGACAGGAGTGGGGGAGGGGTGCTGGATCATACAGTCAACCACTTCAAGTGAAACTGTTTACAGCTGGGGATGAGACATCAAAATGGGAAATAATTGAAGCTTAAGGTTCCCCAGCATACATTCCTTCTCAAGCAAGCAAACTATAAAGTTGAGACTGCCAACAGAATCAGTGCTCTAACTGACTGCGTAAAACCCTGATTCCTCATAAAATTTAGCTACATGTAAAGTACCTTTAGCAATATGTAAAGGATCTTATCTATTACATGCCAGGCAGTCTTTTGAAAGCATCTTACTGCAAGTGAAACTTAAGTATAAAAATGCATCACCCCTGAACAAATGCCTGCTGGGAGTTGCAAAGAGCCACTAAGTCTTGATCCCTACAGGAGCTAAAGATGTTGCTGGAAGCCACTTCTAACAAGGAGCCAAATCTGGAGCTGGAGCTGCTCAGCACCTCTGAGGATTTGGTCTTCAATCTGAGCAGCATGCGGACCCCAAAGCTCAATCCTAGGAGGCTTCTGTATCATTCTGAATAAGCTTTAGGGGGGATAAAAAATCTGAGGCAAGCTTTCAACCTTCTCAATTAGTTTTAGTAAGGATTTTCAAAGTTATCTGTATGAGGAAACGGGCTAGAAAAGTAACTTGCTTAGCGGAAATCTGAAAAATCTGTGTTCTGTTCCTGCCCTCTTCACACACAGGAATAGAGTTTTCAGTCATGGGCCTAGTCACAAAGGCAAGTTGGGCAGGAAAGAAATAATACAGACAGATAACTTTGTGCCAGAATCAGTATGGAAATGCAATCAGGGTAGATTTTTCTGTTACTTATTTTCACACTTCTGGAAAAATCTGCACGGTTTCCATTTATCAAATAAGCCAAAGATTTTAAAACACCAAACAATCTTTTTGTAAAGTTTCTACAAAACACAGGAGATTCTACCAAGTGCTCTGAGTGGAAAATAGTGTAGGCATCTAAAGCAAATGGCAAGTTTTAAGAAGTGATTGCTCTATGGCTTTTAGTTTCTTCTCTGTTTTCTTTTTGCTTGATAGACTGGGGTAGCATTAGACAGGAGATGCCAAATGCCTTACCTCTGGTTTCCAGGGAGAAGTCTCTCTCCTCTTTTTCACTAGGGCTTGAAGCTGTAGCAGAAATGTTGTAACCTTCACTCAGTGTATGCACTGCTCCAAACTTTGACAGATCAACTAGATGCCTCAAAATTCTAAAAACAGGCCTAATAACTATGAAATTAGAAAAAATCCAGGAAACAAGAAATAGAAATCCCCAGCACACTTGGGTTCCTTATATTCACATGATGGCTTCTGAATGTTGAGAGATTAAGTCTTAAGGTATATTTTTGGGATCGCACTTTCAAGCTTCCTACATAATCATGAGACCTGGAAAGTTTTGTTTTACCTTTAAAAAAATTCTTTTTACATTTGCAGGAGCCAAGGCTTTAAATAAAGCATCAAATACCTCGAAGTTCATGATAAAATTGTAAGAAATGGCAATATTGCCTATAATAAGCAAGGAAAACTCTGTTCAGAAGCCAGTAGAAGAGGAGGAATGAAGTACTGTACAGGGCAGGAGAAGATTATGAAATGTTACCAGTTTAGGAAGGCTGCATTTTGACATTAGGTTTGCACTGTTGTGACTAGCTTAGCTTTCAGGTGCCAAGGCACGAGTTTTTTTGTGGGACTCACTGAGACTAAACTACTCACTAGAAATTTCAGTCCATTCTCACTCTTTCAGACTTTATTTCTCCTTTCCGTCTGATTTTTTTTTCCTTTTTATTTCTCTGTCAGGCTTTTTCAGTGAGTTTACTTTTAAGTAGCTCATTCCCTCCTTTCTTCCCTCTGGTCTGGTGTGCTACTGAGCTACCAAGCACAGGTCCTCCAACGGCAGAGCAGAGACATTCCAGCTGGCAGGCTGAAATGGGGAGCCAAAGCAGGCTGGCAGAGGGAACCTTGCAGACCTGCCCTGAATGCTTGCCTCTACTGTGATTCGCCTCTCCCCAAGGCATGGAAAGACCTCAGGAGCCAGTTGGGTGTTGTGGTGTTTCCCAGTGAGCTGGAAGGCTCCTCTTTTTCTCACCCACCCTTTATCTGGGAAAGCGAAGAGTCTATCTATGCAACCCCTGCTCCCACCAGGAACACAAGTCTGCTTGTAAAGAAAAGAAAATGAGGAAAGATCTCTGTACGAGCATGCCTGGTGTCTTGCACTAGTGCCACTGTAAATTATGGCTGAAATGGGGAGTTGGAAGGACCATTAAGAGCAAGGCTTTCAAAATATTTTTGAACTGATGGAGTAATATCAACTATCAACTTTTCTCATGCATTACCAAACACCAGATTTCTCACTGTGCCAGAAGGATACGTATTTCTAAGAATCTCCTCTCTATTCAACCATCTGAGCCGTGGGAGGATCTCACCTCTACCCCTAGGACACACACTATTAAACCTGTTCTTAAAATCTCTTGAGATGAAGAAACAGAAATACTTTCCAGGGAACTTCTTCCAGTTTTTCAGCACATTAACAGAAGGAAACTCTGCCTGATACTTGTAACAAGATATCATTTCATTTTTTTCCAAGTAGATATGAAAAGAAATGGGATGTGGTTCTGTCCTCTAAGACCTCCTTCCTTCCTTTTGCTCATGCGTTCAACACCAAATACCCTTTTGCAGTGGACACAGAGTGGTATTCTGGTGTATCTGGATGAGAAAGTTTCTCTCCAATGTTAGGAAATAACCCTAAAGAGCATAAGAAATAGAAATAGCAATATGAACTAACAGCAATATTTAATTCCACTGTCAGAAGGGATGCACCTGTGGGTTTAACTAATTGTTTTATAAGCTCTTTCAACTAATGGTTGTATTTGTCTCAATAAATGCATGTAGTTAAATACTTGGTATTTTCAATAGGTGTTTTGGATATGCGAATATGTGACACGCAGCTCTAAGATTTTATATATTTACATAATATTTGTTTAATTTAGACATCTAGAAAAGATATAGAAGTGCTTACCAACTTCTAAAGATCGTAAGTATTACAATTTTAGAACACAGGTATGAAGACAGAAAGCACATAGTATATGTTTTAAAGGTAAGAAAATATAAAGTAAGACATTAATTTGATGTCTTATTTGTTTACGGAGAGATTACAGCTGTGTCACAGAGGTGAAAAATGGAAATGGACACAAATTTGAAGAAGGGACGTGGCTAATAAGGTTGTTGGTGACCTCAGTTTCACTATTGGTTGTAGTTAAAGATAGTTACTAAACCAAATATAGAGATACTTCTGCTTTTGCTCAAAATCCACTCCTATCAGGCAACCACATTTCTATCACACAGTTTGTTAGATTACCAAAGACACCGAACACTGATCAAAGCACTGACTGTATGTACCAAATGATAATATCATAATCATTGTCATTAGACAAAGAAAGTCAGAATTGCTTCGTTAGGTAGCAAGAGCTTTAATTCTAGGGTTATGAAAATCTTGAATGCAATAAAATATAGTATAAACTGCAATAAAATATAATAAAAACTGTAACTACTTAAATTCATATAATACTAGATTGCTCCAGAAATGCTGAGGGACTGCTACCTCCTAATCTTTCTGTTTTTATTTACAGCAAGTTCGTTTTGGAAATGTTGAAGAATCTGCATCTATCAGAAAATTGCTCACTTACTGAAACCAGCTATTTTTAAGGTTTTATTTAAAGGAGATAATGAATAAGACTAAATTGATGTCAGGCATGAAGTAATTTTAACCAATACATTCAAAGTCTATAATACAAAATATTGGAAAATTATATGTAGAGTAATCTAAAGTAATGAGATGTTAAAATTCCTTGGAACCTAGAAACTCTTCTATTCATTCTGTTCTTCTTTTTCTTTCAACCTCACTGTGGGAGGCTCCATCTCTGACATCTTTATATATGATGTTCTCATTTCAAAATGCCACTGAACCTTCATATGAATACTTGCCTATGATCTTTGAATACAAAAATACTCAAATCAAGGTTTTTATATTTTAGTGCACTCAGCCATAATATGCAGTGAAAGAATTTTGGTATTTAGTCTAGGTCTTATTTCAAAAGAAAGGAAAAGACGACTCTCATAATGAAAACAATAGTTCAGTAGAATGAAATAACAGAAGTACCAGACAATTTCTAGACAGGATATTTTAAAGGTATACTGAAAAGAAGGGGAAATGAAAAATCGTTTAGAAAGTTACATCTGGAGTAAAATACAGGATCTTCCTATAAGAATTGCTTATAAATTGCTATTAAAGAATGAAAATACAATGAAGTAGGGCAAGCAGTGTTTGTACAGTATTTGTAGATTGCCACCTATTTCCAGAAAGAACTTGAAAGATGAGCTGTGAAGACCTACTCTACTGGTGGGCATTAGAAGGAAGCAAGCAAGGACAACTTGCTGTTCTGTGATGGACACAAAATGATCAGAAACATAATTCTCCTTTAAACCATGCTTTAAACCATTCCTTTTCTTTTTTTTTTCCATTAGACTATAGAGATTTTATAACTATAAACAGGTTCTGAGGCCATTCATTAGAACAGACTATCTTCTATGCAGTTCTCTGTTAATCAGCTATACAAACACAACTTAATATGATATAAAATAAATCATCCAAGTAACTTGATAAATAAATAAAGCTACTGAAATCTCAGGTCAACCTTGTATTTCTTTTTTTAGGATTATCTCTTAAAAGTGTTGTTTCTACATGTAATTGTCTCTCACTGCTTTGCTTTACTTTTGCTATTCAAATTAATATGCAGGAAAATGTGGCTCCTTATTCCTCCAAAGGATAGTTCAGCTTAGCACCATGCCATGGTTTCATTTCACTAAATTACTCACCAAATCTGAAATTTTACTTTTAACAGCTTTGTTATACACAATCAGTTTTCAGCTTACTAATGCACATTATAATTTACTGTTTTCCAGGGGCTGAATGCATCAGATGTGGAATTGTGTTTTCAGTTTAAGTAATCTCTCACAGGCTATTTCAAGCAGGCAGCATTAGTGAGCATTCCATGTTTTTTTTTCTGTGCTTGGGATAGGTGTCCGCTATGTATTTCTTCTTGAAGATGTTGCTGGCTTTAAGCATCATCTTTGTTGAAGCAGGAAGCTGGCTACATCACTGCTTAAGAGTTAAAAGCTATGATGACTCAAAAGCTGTGATTGTTTCTGCCTTTCATCTTTTCAACGAGATTTCTGCCTGAACAGTTAGTAGTCTGAAACCAAGCTCGCTATACTAAATAGACTTGAAAACCACAAAGAATTTAAAGCTTATCTACACAAAAATGTTAAAGCTTAACTGGAGGCAGGAACAACAAAACCAGAGGTGTCTTCCTGACAAATCGTAAGCTCTGTTCTTTAGCATCACTGTAACTGATAAGAACAATATTAAGACGTTTTTTAATCTTAACTAGGTGAGTGTAAATGACTCACATGAGAGCTGTGCAGCTATGGGAGGCAGAAGAATGCACACCCTTAACATTTTATATTTATACATTAAACTTGCAGATGGCAGAAGTGCCAAGGAAGCTAAAGGAAGAATACTTACTTGGCTGCAGTTACTGGTTGCACAGCTAGGACTGAGCGCTCCATCCAGTACAGCTTCTGCCCTGTGCATGGCAGCAAGGACTGCTCAGCTGCCTTCCCTCTGGTGCGGAATACTGCACAGGCTGCTTGAACAGCTTGTGTAGAAGTGCTCTGGAGAGAAGTGAACACCTGAAGCATTGATAACAAAAAAGCCCCAAACAGTAAGACTGGGTTTAGTGGAAAGCACGTTATATGGCTGTACGTGAGACACAGCTAAAAGCATACCTTAATTCTTGGCCTTTAGTTTCACTACTAGCTCCACTGATATAAATAACGATTAAAAGAGAAGATGAACACAAAAGCAGTTCAATGCTCAGAACAATAATGCTACAGACTTTTCTAATATTTAGTATTTAAGTCCATCCTGTAGTATGGTGTTACAATATGACAGTTGAACAAGTTAATATTGGAAGACCGCTAGACTAAGGACACAGTAAATAACATCCTTAATTCAGAGTTATTCAAATACTCCAACTTCACTAGGTGTAATCCAAATATTGATGCATTTGTATTCTAATATTTCAGAAACACATGCAATAGATGAGGAAAGACATCAGAAAGGAGTGAAACAAGGCTCATCTTCAGGGAACTACATTTTTTTCAGGTGGTAATTAATTTTTTTGTCATTTCTAAATTAGTCTGAGAGGAAAACTGAAAGTTAAGACTTACTTTCAGCAGAGTTAAGAGTTACCAGTTTCCACAGTTATTCCTTTTCACCTAAAGACCATACCACCATGGTATCAGCCCCGTATATATGCATATGCAAAACTTCTTGTAAGATTATTTTAGAATGTGAAGATACAGAGGAAAGGTATAGCTGTGCAAAACAAATAAATGAATCTTTCATGATCATTTGGAATCACTAAATAAGATGGATTATTATGAAAAGAAAATGGTAAAGCATTTTCAAGCAATAAAGCTAAAAGTTCCTGGAAAACTATGTAAGCACCTACAAGTTTAGATACAACTCATTGAAATTTCACTTAAATATCTACACCTGAAACCAAAAATTGTGCAAGTGGTCTTTCTTAAAGATATTTTAATGCTTCCTGATTTTAGATAGTTGGCTAAAATGCTGCAAAAGATACTATACTTATTAAATGACCAGGTTTTTTTGCAGTATTTCTTCCACCAAGAAATATGTAACATCACACTCAAACAAGTTATACAGCAACAACTGTACAAAAATTTTTCCTAACCTCAAGGTTTACTATTCATTCCAGCAAAGTTCAGTTAGTTCAGACCAGTGATTCATATTCTAAATCTGTACGTATTTTAAAGACATTGTAGTTATTGCTCTTGCTAACCACTTTTTTTTTTATCAGAAAGACATAAAGACTAAGCCAAGGTAATGAAACAGTAAGAAAACCAGGTAAATATAGCTATTGAAGATACCTATTCCAGCTGTAGAGTACACAACTTCCTTTCTAGGAGTACAAATGAACATATGGTGGATTGGGAAGTGTAAGTCTTAGTTTGTCACTTGTTTGTGATGGTAACTACCCAGCAATGCATATGGCAATGATGAGGTTACAAAATCTTCCCTGGAGTAATACATGAAATCTTTTCTTCCCCAAAGGTATTGCCTCAGCTGCTAGGAAAGAGACAAGTTCCTCCAGGTGAGGAGGTAGGTGGGTTGATTGAGGTAGTCCAGCAATGAGGAAGTCTGCTGGGATCAATTAAGATGACCCAGATACAAAAAGTAAAAGAGAATGCTTTTGCTCCTTTGTGCTCCTGGTTTCCCACTCTTGACTCTAAGCTATGGGTTGCACAACTCAGTCTTGAGGAGCACTGTAAGGCTGATCTGATATTAGTTTGTGAGTTACACACCTTGAGAAATTAATTTCTCTGTAATCAATAAAATCTCCTTCCTTTTAGACCTGCACAATAAAAATATGAACCTCAATATCTTAATGTAGTTCTCCTTCCTCCCTACTACACCCCTTTTTTAATCTTTACACTAAGATCTGACAATGCAATAATCAACCATTCATCACAGAATTGTTCTCTCTGAAGACATTAGCTTGCAGAATAGTTTTATCAAGAAAAAAATCTAACATGTTTCTTAAGCTACACTATAATTTTCATTATTCTTAGAAAGACTATCAAAAGTTAAAAGATATACTCTGTGTTCACAGCAGAAAAATTACTATGCTGTGTTTAAAACTTTGTACATGTGTCAGCTTTTCAACACTGTTTTGACAGAAGGAAACCTCAAGCTTCCAAGTCTAGAACTAAATACTCCAAGAAAGCTATAAAGTCAAAAATAGGCATCAGAAAAAATAGGCTTGTTTCAATATAGTATTGAGTGGCTTGGTTTTGTGGTTGTTTTGACCAGTCCTACCCTCCTCTCTGTTTCATCTCATTAAATCCCCATCACAAGCCATTTGCTGTATCATCCACTACAGAGGCAGTGTTTAAAAGAACTAAAAGTAATACTCATAATTATTTCCAGAGCCTGAAAAGGTAGAAGGTCTAGTCTGATCCAAACCTCCTCCACTTCCACATATGGCTTAACTGAGTAGACAGCTGCTTGCTTGACCTTAACATTTCCCAGCTTCCAGGACACCTGGGTCTGCGCACTGGGAGCACGAGCCGGTCGGAGCCGTACTTGCTGATGGAACCAACAGCTTTCACCCAGAGCTGCACACTATGTGCTGGATGCTTCCTGCAATGTACCACAGCTATATGAATAGAGAAGGGCCACCATTTAAAACACAGTCTTTTTTTGCCCAATATCAAACGAAAACACTAGAAAAAAAGGGAAAATAGAGGGGCAGCTGGGTGTCCCACACAGCATAATTTCTCAGCGTAAAATGTTTCCTTTAGTAGCACTATGTTCACATTTCTTCCTTTCAATCAATCTCTTTGCACATTTTATTTGAATGAAAGATAGTCAGGGATTAAAATTACTATTGCCTGTTCCTTCTATCCTCTATTATATAATCAAGTACAAGTAAAACCTCTGAGGCAGAACAAAGCTTTATTGACTGAAAGCAGACACAAACCTGTCCTATTATAATTAGGGAGAGTTTTGAATTGGTTTCAGGGGACTGCCAGAAATAGACCTTAGAAAGAGATGCATGAAGTAGCTTGTCTTCTGCAGATCCTCCAAAGCTATGTGCTCTTAGCAGCCCACAGTGACATGTTCCAGTTCAGAAGAGCAGAAAAGCATGAAATACATGGAGCTACTTTGCCAAGGTGGAAACCCACAGTACACGAGAAGATACAAGCATTCCAGGGAAAGCACTTGGCATGGGGAATCCCAAGGAAAAAAAAAAAAAGTTCTGGTAAAAACCCCCAGAAAATAACAGAAAAACACCTCTCTTAGTTCTGAAAAAAAAACAAAAACAAAACCCAACAAACCCGCAACAGAATAAAATTCTCTATTTCCGAAAACTGAAATCTGTCCTACGAATATGCCTACCCATAGCCTTATGACTGCTTCACAGCTCATAAATTAAATAAGTTCTAACCTTAGCACACTTCATGCTGAAAGAGGTACAATGTTTGATTTTGTAGACTCTATTCATCCTATGATCTACAGAGGTGTTAAAATATCTTATGTTTCAGGAAAATTAACCAAAGAAGAATGGAACAAGACTCATGCCTTTGAGGTCCCTCTGGCATTACTTCTAACAGGACATGTGCAAACACTGCTGTTCTGGACAATTTCCAAATGGAAAGCAGAGGTACTAAAGAAAACTAAAGCTGACTAGTGTAATTTAGGAAAATTATTGTTTCCATCCTCATTTAAATATTTTGGACTACTACTAGGGCAACTGTCTTCCACCAGAAATACTGCCTTTAAGCAGACCATGTGTATAGCTCTCTAGCATCACCTATAAAATGCCATTTTCACTAGTCAATATTTTTTTGAGAATCCATTTAAGTATTGCATTTCAGTATGTTTGTTTTAGTTTAATTCCATTTTAACCGTGGTCCTTTTAAGTAGCTAAAAGGGCTGCTCTAAAGAATTCTTATTTCACAATGCTTAACATTCCTCTACAGACAAAGAGCACTTAATAACTTCTCAAGGCATGTAGTGAATTGATAAAAAAGGACTATTTTAATCATCACTTCCACTGAAGCCATTACAGTGGCATATTTATATTGTAAGACACGGTGGTATACAGTTTCCTGTACATTCAGCTCTGCAAAGCAGTAGAGGAACGTGGTCTGGAAAGTGGCAACACAACAACATGGAACATGTGAAATGTCTTTATGCATTCCTGTGGTAATGTGTCCATCTGAGACAACACTGCTGCCATTGTACAACATGAAAAAATTATGTCGATTTCCATCAAAGAACAACAAAAAAGAGAGGTTTTTTTACTGTGGTTAGCCTGAGTTCAAAGCTTGGGGTAACACATTTATGGATGAACAGAATAAACAGTTACACTTAGGCTTACTGTATATAGCTTAACGAACACATATGAAGATCATATAAATAATTCACATTACTCAAGAGGTGGTGAGTTGAACAAGTCCCTTCTGGTTAAACTTATTTAAAGATAAGGTGAAGTTAAGTGAGTGATGGCACAGTTACAGAGGCCACAGTCCAAGGGGAATTTGGACAGTCTAAGTTACACTACCGGAGTGATTTGTGCAGAATTATGTCAACTTACAGATCTTTAGACCTTATGGGAAAAGGAAATGTCTGATCTCTAAAAGAAGTGATACGAGATGAGTATTTTACAAAGTACAATTATGCTTTACTCAATAAGCTATTTCTATGAAATAAAACTGGACATCAGTAAAGCATAAAAGGAAACATTACAGTAGAGCTGGAGAGGAAGTTCAATGACAACAAGGAAACTCTAAAATACTAAATACTTGAAACAAAATACCACACTTAAAAAAAATAATAAATCCTTTTCGGTTAAGTACTACCTAGTCTTTCTTCTGCAATACCTCAGAAGTACGTAACGGATCTATCCTGTATCCGTATAATATTATATTTTAAGCCTTTCATTGAAATTGCAAATGTAGAAGGCATTTCCAGAGTAATTACTAATGCATTATTATTTTTGGCTGACTATTAGCCACAACCATCAAATTCATATATTAGTCTGTAAAGAAGATTTTTGTTCTGGTAAAGAAACTACATCAACAAAACTAGGTAGCACTTTGTCTGTTAATATTACAATAAGTCTCCAGTATTCTTCATGTTGGAAGGGTAAGATTATAATGACAATCTCTCTCTTTTATTATATAAATTTATTACACATACTTATGCTTGATAATTATAAACATTCTCCTGAGCTCCACATTAATTGTTATAATGTTGGTGAAGATTCTATAATTTAGAAGTAATAAAATTCTATCAGCTTTTCACAATAAAATTTACAAAGCAAAAAACCTCCCACTTCGGGGCCTTCTAAATACCTTTGTTTCAAATGGCCAAAATGCTAAGAGCATTCCAGTTCAGTAGCTCTGATTCAGAAACATGTACAACAGTTAACAGTAATGACAAATAGATACAGAAAATAAGCAACAATCTTTGCTGTACTGAACTTTGCAATTTAACACTTATTTTATATTTAATTAATTCAGAAAGTGAAGAACTTCAAAACTGGCTTTGAACAGGCTGTTTGTTAAAAAAAATAGAACATTTATGTTTTCACTGTTGTTTCTTCAAATGTGATGTGACAAAGTGAAAAAGCTGCATGAAAGTGTGGTTCTTTGTGTGATGGAAGTGGGATGCACCTACTAGTCTCACATCATCAAAGAAACAGACATATATCTATAATTTATGCTTTGCTTTAAGCTTCTGCTGATCCGATGTGGCTTTTTCAGACAACACAGGCAGCCCTGGCACAGCCTGTCAATCATCTGGGCATGCTCAAATTGTAGACCATTAGTAGGAGAGACAGCAAAGTTTCTTTAATGACGCTTTTATATGTGGTGTGTTGGCAGTGAAACAGAGAAGAATTGACTTGATCAATGCATTAGTCTAATCATGGGGTTCCTGCTCTTAATTTCTTTTGTCGGTAATTTCCATACTCAAGCAGCATTCAGGATACTTGTAAAGACACACTTAGAGCACTGCATGATGTATGCAGTCACCTATAAAGCATGTCTTGGATACAGCTCTGTAGGAAACAAGGAAGAAGGATAGGGGGCCAGTCAGATTTTCCTTTGAGCTAGTTTTCATGTTGCGAGAATTACAGTACCTTAGTCAAAAAGAGGACATTTCCATCTTTTATATATTATATCCCTTCCAAAAAAGCCCGTATCTTCCAAAGCCAGAAAAAAGTGCACCAGATGACAGCACGCTTGATTCTCTGCAAAATACTGCTTCTCAAACTGAAACAAAAAAGTATTTCTATTGATCTATTCTTAATATGCAGAAACAGTGTCTAACAAACAAGCTACACATTCAACGTT
>NW_009702551.1:0-207 GCF_000703405.1 Apaloderma vittatum
CCCCCCGCCCCCCCAGCCACTGTTCCCGCTTCCCTGAAACGCTCCGCTGGGCTTTTACCCTTCTCGGCTACGGGTGAAGGATCTTGCTACAGCCCAGGAGGCTCTTTGGGATCCGCCAGCCCGAAAAGCGGAGCCGAAGGCTGACCGGGAGCCTGGGCACACCACAGGGAGCCCCTCCTGCCCCTGGACAACAGCCACCAGACGTCC
>NW_009702551.1:632-864 GCF_000703405.1 Apaloderma vittatum
GGGTTTCAAACACTCACGTCAGAGAGTGGGGCTCCCGCCTCGGAGCGAGTCCCGCTTTTAGGTGTCTCCTCCTGGAATAAAGGGGGACGCGCAGACCCCCAGCTCCGCGCACGAGGCGGGCTGCGGAGGTTAATTAATTGTTGTTTGCCGAGCACTCGACGCTGTAGCGATGCGCGCCGCGCAAAAGCTGGCAAGGAAATGAATAATTCTGTCTTCCCAGCCAGGTGGGGAG
>NW_009702552.1:0-408 GCF_000703405.1 Apaloderma vittatum
GACAGGAGAGGTTTCTCACCTCCAGAGCAGGAGATAATTACAGTCTGTATCAAGTCAGAAACAAAACATGTTTTACGATTCTCTTGTTTTCCCCCAGGGGGGACTTTGCCACCATTTGAGAATAGTCTTTTTCTTGCTTTCTTTGAATAAAAGTTCCTCAGGGAAGGGCGAGGGCGAGCCTGCTTCCCGGGATGCGCCGCATCTCCGGGAGCGTTTTGCCGGAGGGAGGCGAGTCCGGCTGATCCGGTTTGCGACGCCGCGGCGGGGAAGACGTTGTGGTGGCTGGACGGCATCGCTCGACGTGCGGCCGGTTAACTGATCATCGAGGCTGGTTTCTCCTGAAAAGCGGCTCGAAATCCAGAGGGAGCGGTCGGAAAAATCTCCTGTTTTCTACTGGCTACGCCCCCC
>NW_009702552.1:897-1209 GCF_000703405.1 Apaloderma vittatum
GCTCCGTCCTTCCCTCGACATCTCCGCCTTGTTTCCTCTACTTTTGTCACCCACAGACCTTGATTTCCTACCGGGGACGTGGCATTTCCTGAAAACTTCCCCAAAAAACTCTGTCAGCTGGGGACGCCGCGATGCCGGGGGCCGTGGCGCCGCTCTCACCGCGGAGGGACCCCCAAACCCCCGCTGCGGCCAAGACACCGCTTGCTCTTGGCGCTTTATTTCACGCTCTGCTCGGAGCGCGGCGACAGCGCCTCTCGTCACCCAACGACGAGCTTTTAGGGGCGTGCAGAGGCCGCTTGGGCCCAAACCACA
>NW_009702552.1:1264-1484 GCF_000703405.1 Apaloderma vittatum
GCCACGCGCCGCTCTGCTTGCGCCCCGCGGCAGGTCTCTGGCTCGGTGGGAAATGTCGTCAGAGCTCAGCGTCGCTCCCTTGGGTGCGTCGTTTTCTTTATCCGCGGCGGCTCCTCAAGGTGCAAAACTTGGGTTGTGCGTCGCCGCTTCCGGGTGGCCGCGAGAAGACTCGTCGCGCGCTCAGCAAGCCCGACCCTCCTCTGCGCGCTCTCGTCGCTTG
>NW_009702553.1:0-2133 GCF_000703405.1 Apaloderma vittatum
CCCCCTTCTGCCCCCCTGCCACTAACACAACCGGCTGCATGTGTGTGTAATGCTCCTCTTCTCCCCTCTTCTCTCTCCCCCACCAGGGCTACCAGATCCCCAAAGGCTGGAGTGTCATGTACAGCATCCGTGACACTCATGAGACAGCCACTGTCTACCAGAGGCCCCCCAGCAGCTTCGACCCAGATCGCTTCAGTGCCACCCGGACAGAGGCCGTGGACCGTTTCCACTACATTCCCTTCGGTGGCGGAGCGCGGAGCTGCATTGGCAAGGAGCTGGCGCAAGCCATCCTCAAGCTGCTGGCCAACGAGCTGGTCAGCACAGCCCGCTGGGAGCTGGCCACCCCCGGCTACCCTGCCATGCAGACCGTGCCCATCGTGCACCCTGTCGATGATGGGCTGCAGCTCTATTTCCACTCCCTGCAGCCCGGTCATGGCAGAGAGGCCTGAGCCAGGGGCATGATGCCCCCCTCAGCCTTGGCATCAATGCCCCTCCACAGATGCTGGGGGTAAGTCTCTGCTGCGCCAGGCTGGGTATGGCACCGGGTCACTGCAGAGCAAAACCCCAAAGGCCTTTTAGTTTTCCCACTCCTGATGTGTGAACTGGTAGGGAGGGTCCTGCAGGGTCCTGCTCCTGAGCAACAGGGTGAGCCTCCGCCCCAGCCCAGGGACAAAACCTGCTGAAGCTGCTGGCAGGGAGCAACCCCTGTAGGGGGCTCAGCCAGCCCCTGCCCCACACAGGTCTCCAGCCACTAGAGATGGAGGGCAAAACTTCCAGCCCCACAGCTAAGGCTCCCAGAGCTTCTCTGTCCCAGGGTTATCTCCAGTGGGTATGTTATAGGAGAGGCAGGACAAACATCCTGCATGCTGTAGCTCTTTAGATGTAAAAAGAGGAAAGATGGGTAACCTCTGCAGGAAAACACAAGCCAGGGCTGCCCAACCCACAGCATGAGGTGTAGCTAGCGTAATAGGTTGTAAAGTGGTTTTTATTGTAAATGTTTAATCTCATTCCTGCACTTCTCATTAGAGCTGGCACAAAGAGGACATGTCTCATTCACCAAGTGGTAGTAGCGTACACATTGTGCCTGAGCACTCTGCTGCTATTTGGGGTCTGCCATGAAGCCTCTCCCTTGGGGTCCCTGCAGGCTGTGCTCCCCAGTTGTAGCCTGACCAAGGAATCAGACTGAAGCAGGGGAGGGAGCTTTGGGGAATAAATATTTGGAAGATGGACATTTCTGATTATGTCTGATTTGTCATAGGAAGTCCCCTGTTCCTGATGATGCTATTCACATGCCAGAGGTGGCATTTGCAAGGTGATGTAGGCCCCACGGTGGCTGGCTGGTCAGACCGACTGTGTCGCCTCCTGCAGCCAACTTCTGCTAGGGCAAGTGCCAGGACAGCAGCTCTGCAGGTCCATCCAGGGGGTGGAACCCATGGCTAAACTCGGGTGCTGAGAACATGGGGTATTTCTCTGCCACATAAAATGAAGTGCGTCCTGTTGCTTGCACACTGAGAACAGAGGTGGGCCCAGGTCCCTGTTGCCCTGCAATGTGTTTATAAGCTCCTTTCAGCTTCACCTCTGCTCTCCACTTTCACACATCCGGCGTGGAAGCAGTGGGGGAAACCATCTGTCTTGTCCCTCCAGCGCATCCTGGACCTGGTGACGTGGTGTGCTCTGTGTGAAGAACCAGCAGCACCTTGACCTGCAGGGGCAGGAATGTGGCATGAGGACAGAATTGCTTTGGAAAAGCTCTAGGGAGCTCCCCTGTCCTCTCAATCTCTGTTATCATCCTGCTTCAATGCCAGGCTATGAATGACCTCACCCTGGCCAGTCCCCCTTTCACGTCTGTGCTGAGG
The DNA here is from genome assembly GCF_000703405.1 of Apaloderma vittatum. Taxonomy (NCBI): domain Eukaryota; kingdom Metazoa; phylum Chordata; class Aves; order Trogoniformes; family Trogonidae; genus Apaloderma; species Apaloderma vittatum. The sequence continues at coordinate 1,857 of NW_009702553.1, forward strand.
CACCACAGTGAGTCAGGTGCTGCCATCGGAGCTGTTGGAGGGCTGTGCAGCGAGCACAGCACTACCTGGGGCAGAAATGTGGCTCCCAAATGTGACAGGTCAAATCTGGAAGAGGTTGAAGTGCAGGGATGAGTTAAGTGCTGTTGGCAGGTCGACCCCACAGTGAACCAGAGCCTCTGCCCCTCCTGACCTTGTCCTGAAAGGTGAATCTTTCTGGCTATCAGAGGTGAAATCAGTAGGTGGTGGCTGCAAGTGGCAATGAGTAACTTTAATTAGC
>NW_009702554.1:0-2537 GCF_000703405.1 Apaloderma vittatum
TGGGCAGCAGGGAGGAACGAGCCCTGGAGCTGTGCTGGTCCTGGTCTCAGAGCAACCGTCTCAGCTCTGGCCAAGGCAGCCAGCAACACAGCTAGGGGATGGGGAGGCTTGGTCATGCAGTCTCCATTGCTTATTCTCGGGGAGCCTTGAACTGCGTGGGCACCGCGGGGGGGGGGTTTTGGGGTGCAGTGTTGAGCTCGGAGCGTGGTGTTTGTGTGGCAGTGAAGTTTGGCACTGGTGCATGGGAAGGTGGGATGCTCCAGTGGAGGGGGCATGGGCATCTGCTGTACCCTGGAGGGAGCAGGGGCTGCTCAGGGACATATTGTGTAGGACTGAGCCCCACACTGAAGTTTTCCAGGCAAAAGCCTCCACTGTGGGAGAGGCTGCTTGGTGTGCCCATGTTATGGGGGGATGTAGGGCAGGGTCCAGCCTTCGTCACACTGGGGAGGGTGGTGATGATGTGGAGGAGATGCTGTTTGTGTTGAGCCACCCTTTGGAGGAGGTCCATGGAGGCAGGTCCAAGGCCAGCTCACGCATTCATGTTGTCATGGTAAATTTTCACCCATGCACAGCAAAACCGTGGTGTTTCCCAAAAACCTTTCAGACTCCACATGGATGCTGGGCTTCTTCCAGCAGTGGCATAGGAAGGGCAAGCATTGGGGTGTGCTGGTGCCTTGCTGGGGTGTCAGGGAATGGCATATGCCAGCTGGAAGGCAAAGAGATTGCCATGCTGAGCTGCTGTGACTGTGCTACCTCTTCCTGGGCTGGGCAGAAGCTGGCTGCTGCCCTTGGCTGTGCTCCCTCTTATTAACCATTGTACTGGATTAGTTTGGGTCAGACCTGGGAGGACATGGCAGAGTGGAAATGATATTCAGGGGAAAATAATCCCTCATGGGGATGCATTCTTGAGCCTGTCACCTTCCTGGACCCACGTACCAGCCCACAGGACACCTGCCCTCATGGCTGTCAGCATCCCATGGGCACCAGCCCTTGGTGCATTGTTGGGCCAGATCTGACTTGGGGCCAGAGGGCTGCGTGCGGGAGCCATGGTTACCAGGCTCAGGGCAGGGTGTCCTTGCCTCCCCAAAGTGGTTTCCCTGGACCAGGCTGCCTCCTTCCCCTCAGTCCCCACGCCTGGGGTGGAGCAGGAGGATTTCCACTGCTGCTGAAAAACAGGAGCAAAAATAGCGCTGGGTTTTGGCACGGGCACAGGAGCAGGCTGCAGGGGCAATGCAGCTGCGGGGGAAGGAGGGAGGTGCTTGCTATGGGCTGGCTGGGTGACATGGACATGCAGGGGTCAGCCCCTCTGTGTCCTCTTGCCCAGCAATGTCCTCCTTGCCCATCCTGGCTGCTTAGTGGTGCTTGGTTCCGTCCCTGCAGCAGGTGCTGGGGAGGTCCCTCTACCTGGCCACCCGCAGGTGACAGCCCTGTAAATACTGCCCAGCCATGAGTGGCACAGCTGGAGCTGTGGGGACCTGACTCTGTCCTCCCTCCCTGGGTGCCTGTTGGGGCCTTGCCTGTAGGTCTCATCCCCAGCTCCCGTCTGGGAGTGAGAGGTAGATCTATTCCAACTAGCTGTGTGAGAGCTGGGTCATTCCTTCGTCCCCAGAGACCACTCCCTTCTGCCTCTGTGCCATGAGGCTGCCACCTTCTTGGCACCACTGTGGGCGTCACCTCCCAGGGTCCCCAGCTGCCTCATTAAAGCTGTGTTCATTATCTTGCCACTGAGCTACCCCAGCCTGGGTTACGAGATCTCCCACAGTGCTGGCGCCACTCTAGGTGCTCTCATTGCAGTTGAGCCTGGAGCTGCAGATCTTGACCTTAGTGGAGGCAAGGCAATAGAGCCTGACAGCCTCCAAATTGGTGTGCATGGGGGGGAACATCAGTTGTGTTCACTTGCTGCTTGCTTTGGCTCTCCCTAAGGCCCTGTCTGCTGGGAAGGGATGCTTGGAAAACAGGTTTAGGGTTCTCTGGGGCATCCACAAGCTGGGGACAGTGCCTGACTGAGTCGGCTCAGGGGAGTTGCATGGAATGGGTGTCCCAGGGAGGTGGCTGTCATGGGGCAGACACCAGTGCTCATGTACCTCATGCTGCCTTGCTCCTAGCTGATGCTGGAAGCATTCTAGCTGGAACCTGCCAAAGACAGGAAAAACAAGGGATATGCCACGACGAGGAGGCAGGACAGGTTGGAGCTGGGAATCCCCCTTCCCTGGAAGCTGAGGACCAGGGGGAGCTGCCCATCCAGCTCATTCCTTCTTAGGCAGCTCCTGGGAGGAGTTGGCCTCACCTGGTCCAGTGAGGGTGGTACCCCACCCTCTGAGGGCTGATTATTATCTGCTAATTGCTAACGAAACAAGGTCTGAAAGGGTCCGTGGTGTCCTGGCAGAACCAAGGTGCGTGTGGCCCATGTTAGGGCTCTCCTCCATCCCACTCCCGGATCCCGTCTGTGCCCAGCGTGTGGTCTCCATGGGGCTGCTGGGTGGGGAGAGGAGCGGGGTCGGGGCTGGGTGGACTCTTTGCGAGCTGCCGAGGTCGTC
>NW_009702555.1:0-2016 GCF_000703405.1 Apaloderma vittatum
GACTTAAATAAAATGAAATATGAGATATTAATATATTTTGCTGGCGTTTCTTCTTTCCAGCCTCCACGTGCTCCTGTCCCTCCCTAAGGGAGCGTAGCGAGATGTGGCCCCCAACTCAGAGGCTTTCCCGGTCTGTCAGGAAGCGCCGCGGAGGGCAGGGGCAAGAAGGAGTGATGGACGGACAGACGGACGGACAGATGCTGCCGCCACCTTTTGTTTCGCGTTATTTTATTTTTTATTTACAGATTTTTTGCAGAAAAAGAAAACGAAAGCAAAAAATTCTTTTCTATAATGTCTCTATAAATCTATATATAATGTAATTACAGAGAACGACTAATTTTGATTTTAAAACCAGAAATAAAAAGAACAAACCTTTAACGAGTGATGGTGTTTCTGTGACCCTTGGGGACAGGGTAAACCTGGGCAGGGGGGGTATCAGAGTGGCAGAGAGGGGGTCTCAGGGGGCATCATAGTGATTTCTAGCATCACCCGAAGTGGCACGAGGTGGCTTCATTGACAGATGTCCCCTGTTTCCAGGGCAACCCTGGTTTTTCCCATCTACCGTAACCTGTGGTGGGCACCAACCCCAAGCGAGGGTTTGAGAGAGAGGGGGACGAAGCTCGCGCAGCTGAATCGGTTTTTCAAACCCGTCCCCACAAAGATTTGGCACCTCTCGGTACAGGTCCCATCGCCACAACGGCTCAAAGACTCGCCAAAGAGTCGAGGAGGGAAGGGCCCTTTGAAAATGCTCAGAGCAGGTGAGTGAGAGCTCGTGGCCATATCTGCTTGGGTTTTGAGTTATCTCCAAAAATGGAGATGCTAGAATTTCTCCAGCCAACCTGTGCCGGCGCTTGAGCATCCTCACGGCAAAAGCTTAACTTGAATTCCCGTATTTCAGTCTGAGTTTGGCCCTTTTCACCACCAAGAAGCATCCGTCTCTGCCTTCTCCACCCCTCGCCAGGTATTAATAGATGCGGGTAGGAATCCCCCCAGCCTTCGTTTTTCTACGATAAACAGTGCCAGCTCTCCCAGCCTCTTCTTAAATGACAGCTGCTCCAATCCCTTAATCATCTTAGTGGCCCTTATGGTCCTGGGAAGGGAGCAGGTTAAAGCAGCAGAAGCAGGGAACCCCTCAGCCGGCGGCCCTTGGGGATTTTAGGGCTCCCAGGTTCCATCCGGGAGCGTTTCCCGGGATTTTCGAAGCAAGTTGCGGCCACCTTCTAGATTTATTTGTGTTTCTTTTCCCCCCTTGAATAACTCCTGGAAATAAAACCAGGTGGTCAAAGCCGTGAATTGAATTCCCTTACCTTGGTGGGTGTTTTCCTTTGCCCGGCTGAAACACAGCCCCATCCTCGCAGCACGATATCGCCTTCCGAGATAAGCTCCACATCGGCCGTGGAGAGATGGGAGGAGGAGAGCAGGGCAGGCAGGGAGCTGCAGGTCAGGACAAAACAACACCGCTCCTGGAACCGCGAGAAATCATTTCATTATTTACGTGGCTTTAAGAATATATATATATATAAAAAATACCAATGGCTTAATTTAAGAATCTATCTCCTCGCTCTGAAGGGGTCTGCGCCGGCATCGCCAAGGAGCTCTGCCCCACGGACGCTGTCAGGTCACCTGGAGTTGCAGGGTTGGGTTAGATGATCTCTAAGGTCCCTTCCAACCTAAGACTACTACGATTGCCATTTTAACTGGAATAAATTAAAAAAAAATAAAAATCTTATTTTGCGGACAGCACTCACCGACAACATGCGCTGCAGTTGGCATTTTCCTTGTTGTTTTGTGGGTTTTTTTTAAGGGCTGGGGCGGAGTAGCACAACCATGGCAAGAGCACTCAGAGGACTCAGGATTTAATGTCTCCTCCAGCCCTCAAGCAGGAACCGCACCGCTCCCCGGGGGCAACTCGCCGGCAAACCGCTCTCACGGCACCCGGGGCACGGACACGGCACCGCGGAGCACGTTCTCCGGCGGCGTGTTTGCTCTTCCAAAGGAGCCGGCCTGCCAGCCCCG
>NW_009702555.1:2060-2624 GCF_000703405.1 Apaloderma vittatum
GACGTCCTCGTCCGCGGCAGCGCCGACGGCTGTTGCAGCTACTTGCTTTTCTTCGCAGCAGCCGCGGCCCGTGGGAGGGTGTCTGTGTCGCAGTTACATTACCCACGCGCTCCAGCTTTCAGAAAAATTGTTCCTTTTCCCCATTTATTGCCGTTTTTTTGAATTAAAGGGGTGCCTGTGGGTTCTGGGGTGCTTTGCAGTGGGGTTTTTTTTTACCTCAAGGTAGCCCCGGCAGATCATCGGCGTGAAATAACTGATCAGCCAGCGTACCCTCCTCTTGGGAGGAAAGGAAACCAGCGATAAACGGGGGGAAGGAACATTTTTCTGGAGGCCTCGTGTGAGAAATGACTTAACTTACTGTAAGTTAAGTCAGTTTTAGGGGGGTTGGAATCTCCGGTTTGAGCAGCCTCGAAGTCAGACCTCTTGCCTCATCCTGGGTTTGCAGGAAAAAGTGGTTTTGGGCCCCATTTCGTACCAAGATGCTCCAGGGGGGTCTCCAAAACTCAGTTTAACACCAGCTCTCAAACTCGACCGCTCTTACTTAGAGCTGAGCGAGGCGAGGGG
>NW_009702555.1:2709-4422 GCF_000703405.1 Apaloderma vittatum
TCAGGAGCTCCTCGGCTTCCGTTCTCGCTGTTCTGCTCGCAGGCGAGGCGGCTCCGGGAAAGGCCTTGCTCAGGCAGCTTCTCTAGCAGGAGCATCTGCCGCTAGGTATGAAGCCCATTTTGAGAAGCAGGAGAAAAGCCAGGGGCTCAAATCCTTGGCAGATCAGCTCTGAAGCACCTTCAAGTGCAAAATCCAAGACCAAGAGGTCAGAACTCTCCACCCCAGTACACATAGGGAGATGGTCCGGGACGCTTTGGGCAGAAGAAGTCCAGGGAGAAGTGTTTTCCAGACTGACTTCTGTTTCCTAAGATGTTCCTACTACAAAGCGAAGGTTTTTCACAGGACGGCTACAAAGAAAAAGCAGAAGGATCATTAGGACTCATTTACTCACAGCCCCTGGTGACCATCTGAAGGAAGCATCAGAAGCAATTTTGCACGTAAGCCAGCGCTCCTCTCCATTTTGATTCGTGCCTGAACCAAGTTTGGAGCTGAAAGCAGGATTCCTGGCTACGTGCAAAGAAGATACGCCATCCTCCCAAAAATTACAGCATGAGAATTGATGGGTTGACAGCTTAGAATAAATGTAAATGATTTTTTTTAAAAAAAATGCACTACAGAATCTCATTTCCCCAGAAATGTTCTTAGCAGATTCTTCATGCTGTACTGACTTAATTTCCTTTTACATCAACCTGTCTAGTGGACAAAGGGAAGGCGAAAGATGTGGGTTTTGGTGGTTTTCATTTGTTTTTTTGGGACCATCAAAGCTTTCGATGTCCCAACAGGAGCTGGACACAAAGATGCTCGTGGGTTCCTTCCAACTCGGGATACTCTATTTCGACGATTCAAGTTTCTCAGGCAACCAAGTTGGGCTACACTCTGCCACATCTCATAATTCATGGTCACTTTTTGCCATTGCTTTGTAATGATTTTTTTTCCTGACTCCTTCAGCCAAAGCTGAAGGAACTGAGCTACATCCTCACGACTCCACACCGCTCGTCCTCTCTGGTTGCCCAGTAAGCTCCAGTTCCCCCGCTGTAACGAATTAATGGGCTCAGCCTGGTGTTATAATCCTCAGAAGGCAACTCACTCACAAGCCCCGAGAGGAGTATCGGTGCTCCCAGCGCAGCCCACGGCCCTGCCGCCGCCGCTCTGCTTCCTCACGAGGGCCGGGAGAGCTCGGGGTGAGGAGAAACCTGCAAATTAGGGCTAGAAATTGATCTTCTCAGTCACTGCCACCTCTCAGCCCGAGTCGGGGAGCAGCAGCCTGGCAGATTCTTTCTCCACTCCAGGACACAGGGCGGTTTACAGACGTTCACGGGCGCCACGTCGGTCCGACGGCTTTGCCACTGGCTCAGCAGGTTGGGGTAAAGCCCAGGCTGCCGAGCAGCTTTTGCTCTGCCCTTGCAGTGACATCTCAAGTGGCAAAAATTCAGGGCAAGATTTTTAACACCTTGTAACAGCCTTGCAACCCTTTGGTCCTCCTAGCAGGGGTTTGCGCTGAGGTTTCTTTACATTTAGTCTCCTCTCTGAATCCCTGGTCGTCCTCCAAACGAGTAAAAGGAGGAAAAAAACCCGCAGCTTCCTCCCAGAGCATCTTACTTCTGAACTATTAATATTTTAACCCATTACTCCAGCTCCATTTCACATTTATGGTCAGTGACTACAAAGAGGATGCAGGATGAGCTCATAGAATCCTCCCCTCCTCTCAGCTCG
>NW_009702555.1:4453-5038 GCF_000703405.1 Apaloderma vittatum
CGTCAGCCGCGGGTCTGCAACGACGCTACCAGAGACGAGAAAGTTACGTTAAACCCAGAAGATTCACCAACTGCAGAAGATGGAACATGAAAACCACCGGGTGAACGCAGCCCAATTCCAGTAACATGTTGGTTTTTATAAAAGCAGCTTTGCTCCGGCGAACCGGTGTTGTTCAGCCTGAGGAGACCCTTTCACTCTCTACGACTCCCCGAAACGAGGTTGTGGGGTCAGTCTCTTCTCCCAAGTAACGGCGACGAGAGGCGACGGGCTCAAGCGGCACCAGGGGTGGTTTAAATCGGCCATCTGTAAAAATTTCTTTGCTGGGAGGGTTGTCAAGCGCTGGCACAGGATGCCCAGGGCCGTGGTGGAGTCACCATCTCTGGAAATATTTAAAAAACACGTAGATGTGGCGCTTAGGGACACGGTTTGCTGGTCACGGCGGTTGGATTTGATGATCTTAAGAGGTCTTTTGGAGATTAGGGGACGGTTTGAAGGGGCACAGTGGAGGTCACCAGGCATAAGGGGCGAAGCCCATGGGCTCTCAAACCACCGGCACGTCCCCAACACGGGGAAAACCCCGTGTTG
>NW_009702556.1:0-968 GCF_000703405.1 Apaloderma vittatum
ATTTTTGCCCGCCCGTATCTCGCCCGGTGTCGAGGCGGAAAATAAAAACTGTTCTGCAAGCGAAGTTACCGCCGAGTTTACATTCCTCCAGGCTTATGGAGCTGAGGCAACTGCTCATTTCAGCCTTTTTTTCGGCTTTAAAATGGGGAAGTGGCTTTTTTTTTTGAGGGGGGGGTAGATGGTGATTTAAAAAAAAAAAAAGTTCTAGAGCTGTAAATATAAAGAATTTTTTTATTTTTTTTTTTTATGATAGAAAGCTGGAACCAAATTAGATCTCATTTCCATAAGGCCGATCGCTGTACTTCGGCGTCTGACAAACAACTTGAACGACAGTAAAACACACGCTGGGAATGCACAAATTATGCCGTGTAACGTCCAGCCTCTCGGTATGTGCACGGTGGGTTTAGCAGGCAAAGGGGATACGGGGCTGGATAAAATAAACCTCCAGCGACTACCAAATCCCTGTTAAAATCGAGCTGATCCCTTGTCAAAATGATCAGGGTCACCCCCCGAAAAAAAAATAAAAACAACGAGCAAACGATGAAATAAAAACTAGGGGAACGTGAGCGTAGCTTGCTTTAATTTTATTTTAAAAATATAGGATAAATTGTTTGGCATGCTATTTATCACAGTGAAATCATTTGAGCATAAGACGGACGGAGATTTTGTTCCTGTTTGCACAAGACTACGGAGCGCTGCCTAAAAAATAAAGCACGGTTCGCCCCTTAATAAGGGGGAGAGAGGGCGGAAAAATATCTAATTTTTGTGGCCTTCCTATAGAAAAATACGGTTATTTGAAAGGATTAAAAGATTAAAGGATTACTCGATAACAAGGGTTAAAAATACAGGTCCAGACACAAAAGGGGTCGGGAGAAATGAAGGGGATCGAGCTCTTCTCTTCTCCGGGACCCAGCCCCGCTCCCAACTTTCTGAGCAGGACCGGGTGGGGCAAAAAAACCCCCAAAAAC
>NW_009702557.1:0-483 GCF_000703405.1 Apaloderma vittatum
AGTCTATTTTTGATTTCTGTTTCCTAGTTCTTAGGAACATTAAAAACCAGCATACAGCTCTGCCCTGTCTCTGTGCCGTTCCTTTCCTGCCAGCCTGGGCCCTGCGCTCCCCCTCGCTCCGTGCCCGAGAGGTGGAGAAACGTTGGGTTTCCAGCAGAACCCTCTGGCCTCTGCCCCGTGCTGCACTGACCTGCCCTCCTGCTCAGTTCTTAACCCCACCACCAGCGTGACCCCCGGATGAGCGAATGGGAAGGGTCCTGCGTGGGAGCAGGATAGGACCCCAGCGGGGGCTGAGCCTGGCTTCAGCGCTCCATGGGCTTTGGCTCCAGGGAAGTGTGGGAGACACAGCTGGAAGCGGAGGGGACACGGCAGGAGGTGGGGGGATGAGGTCAGTTCTCGCACCGAGCACTGCATGTTGCCCGGGGCCCTGGAGGAGAAGCTCCTTCAGGCTGGGCCAGACCCGGGAGGGGGGACCGGGCGCAC
>NW_009702558.1:0-16237 GCF_000703405.1 Apaloderma vittatum
TTGCCCCTCCGAGCCCAGCCTACCTTGTGGTATCGAAGTGGAAGCAAGTGATAGCACCGCAAGGAAGATAAAGCCCAGGTCTCTCAAAGCTGCATTGTCAGGGAGCTTACCGGTGCGTTTGGCTGTCACGACTCCTAAGCGTTGGAAACATGTTAAAAAAAAAGATGTAGCCCGGCTGTAACGTGCTTTCAGGACGCAGAGATACAGGATTTATAAACAGTTCATCTGCATGTTTATGCAGAGGGTTCCAAGGAACTAAAGTGAAAAAGAAAAAGAAAAAAAGAAGTGAAGTCTTTTCACCTGATTTCTTTAAAAATTGTAAACTGCTCCCATCTGCTTAAATCTGAAACTGCTGGTAGAGCTCCCATGGCCATCGCCACGGGCACAGCCCTACGATTGTGCCAGTGTCATCTTCGCTCACCATGAGCCAGCAAACGTGCCTGCAAGCGGAGCTCAGGGGGAATGGAGCAGGGGCTGAGCTCGGCTCCCCTGGCACACGGCGCAGGGCACGGCTGGGCCAAGCCAGGCTCTCGCTCATGGCCGGCTCTGTAATTGCAAACAAACCACGGCAGGAACATCCTTGAGGATGCTGAAGGAACCCTCACTCTGGCACAGGGGGAGCTGGTAAGAGTTGGCGATGCACTTCAGTAGGTTCTGATTAAAATTACCCAAATTCAAGCAGCCAGTCCAGGAAATGTTTCCGTCAGCAAGGCAGCGGTGACACGACACCGTACCTCGCTGGGAAGGCTGGAGTAGGCTGCGTAGTCACAGGCTGCGTTTGACACCTGGGTAAGTTTTCAGGGGCAGAGCACAACTTTGATCAACCACAGTGCGCCTGTATGTGTAGCATGGCAGCAGCTCTGCCTTCCTTGTCAACAGGGAGCAAAGTTCCCCAAAAGATGCACATCTGCAAGCACCACTGCTGCTGACCCTGCTTGTGCTGTTGTAAAAATAGCAAACTCTGCTGAGGGATCCTACTCCTGGTGTGTTTTTTTGTGATCAATGGAACAAATAACAACAAAGCCCCGCTATTTAGAGCACAGAGGATTAGGAGGTGACACAGCATTGCAATGCCAGAATCAGCCACAACAGCTCCCACCAGAGTTAACCTGTTCCTGTAACTCCTCTTCAACCGATACTGCTCAGTTCCCAGAACAATGTGTTCTGGCACCTGACTCCCTTTACTAAGATTTTTCCAGACTTGTCATCCGGATTGTTTCCTGCACTACAATTTATATTCATAATCTCTTAATTTTTTCACCACAGACAGGGTGGCAAATGCTGATCTGTAACAGCCATTAGATGACTGCAGGCTTTGGTTCCCCACTCTTCCAATATTCTCCTTTCAGTCAACCAATTCCCACTTTTTTCCCCCAGACCCTCTCAGCTGAGTTTTCCAGACCCTAGACTTTCTTTTTTTTCTCCCCTAACCTATCTTCAGGTGGTTGGTGCCTTTTTTTTTAATTTTTATAAGCCATTTTAAGTAATCAGCTGTGGCTAGCCAAACCAATTACCATGCCCACCCTGCAAGGAATTTCACAGTAAGAGCAGGTCATGCAATTATTTACTAAGTTCTGTGTTTAATTTTACCCAAACAAGTTGAGGCAACTGCAGTTTATTCCATGTCTCCCCTCTTCTAGGCTTCAAGCTTAAAAGACCCCAAAAAAGTAATATCCTTTATTCAGCCCTTTTAATCCTTGCCATAGCACTATATCTAAAAATATTCTATGATTACCACTTCTGCAGTGATTAACTAAATTAGTACTGACTGAGCCTCACTAGTGGACGGTTTCACCCCAAGCAGAGACCAAGAATTTTGCCACTGTTACAGAGAACTAACAATATTGTTCAGAACACACATCAGCAGAGTGAAATACAGATCAGTGGCTCCACCACGTAGCCTATGTGAGTGATTCCGTTGTACGGGACACGTTGTCCAGACAATTGCAAGCTAAGCTGCTGTTTGCTACATCAGATTTGAGGCTGCTTGGAGGGAAATAAGATTTATAATAGTGAAATTAACAGAAAGTGAAATTATGGAAAGACACGGAAGTAAATATACACCATACAGGAAGTGGTTGATGATGTATTCATGCCATTAAGTCATTCACTCATGCATTTTCACAATTCATATGAAGACAGGTTTTTTCGAGTAACAGATAATTAATATACTAAGATGAACAACAACCCCCCCAAACTAGTAAACCAGTTTCAGGAGGAAGAACCATATATTACTTTCTATTACTTCTTTTTGGCAAATCGGTAGCATGATGGACAGTATCAAGACACTTAGTTTGGGCCAAAAACATTGATGGTAGCATACATACACTTATGTTTCGCCTTGAAAAATATATTTGCTTCATGAGAACATAATCAGTAGATTATGAACTGATTACTTCAAGTTCCTTAGCCACTGCTTAGTTAAAATTGCTTCAGAAAAAGAAATTTTAACAAGATTAAGATTACTGATGAATTTGGAAACACTAAAACCAGCAATGTTTAAAATGAACATAAACTGTAGCGTTTTGCACCATGTAAAAAAGAATGCCGCAACACACCTCAATACACAAACTATATTCCTACTATGAGCTTGCTTTTTCAGACTGCTTCAGTATAAAGAAGTTGAAAATTATGTGTTCCAGCTAATGCTTGATACTTTCAAAATTAAGAACCTCTGAAACAACAAAGTCTTACTGATGTAATATTGGAAAAAAATTACAATTTTTGCACAGCTGGAAGCCCAGTTCTTGCAACACTTAACGTGTGTTTTACTGTCACTCGGTGTGGCTGTGGATGTGAATGAGCAAATGTACAAGCAGGCATTAAACTCTAGTTAGACATGATTCTAGTATTTTAAAACGGTTAAGAATACCACAGCTAACCCAGGAAAAACATGTAATAAACTGCTGCACTCTTTTTGCATAGCTAGATTTTTTGGGGGACGGAGTTTGCAAAGAAAGAAGCTGCTCATGTGGGTGTAAAAATACCTGAACTTCTTTGTAGTATTTGATTCTCACCAAGAACACTAGAAAGCAGATCTCGGCAGCAAATGAAGGCAGTGAATTTCCTCCTCTTGTAACAGTGAAAGAATCAATTACAAATTTCAGAAGCTTCTATCCAAATATCTTTTTTAAAAAATGCAAGTGAAACGTTTTGTATTCTGACCTGGACAGATAAGCAGCGCAAAACTATCGGCTGCTGCAGTTTAGTTTATACACACATGTTTCACCATTAATTATGGATAATTCAAAATACAGTTGGCCCAGCTCTTCTTACAGATGTAACACCACAATTAGAAGCTGTTGGGCACCACTGAACATCCACGGCCAGGCTTCCACAGGGAAAAAGTGAGTTCTGCAATGTTTGCGTGCTTTTCATCTGCAATAAGTGAGTACACCTCTAGTACCCAAACAACATGAGGGGTGTTTTCTGAGTTTTTGTTTGTTTCACTCTTCCCTTTCTCCTCTCCCCCATGTTCTGGAGCAGACTGTTTTGTTCTGCATCTCTGCAACCCAATCGTGGTACCGAAAGGAGTAACTACCGATACTGGAAATTAAATATATAGTCTTACTAAGTTTTCTACTTAAGTTTGATATCCCAGCTGTAAGTCAGCAGTGGGTGCGGTCCCTTTTCAAGATCTAGACCAGCAACTTGTTTTTCCAATATTCAGTTACTAAGGAGGCACGATGCTATCTAGTCTACTGACTGCTCACAAATTCTCCAAATAACGACTGTTAACCTTTTTCTAAAATTATGCCTGCAGTCAGGATCTTGAAAAAGCTATTTTATGTTAAGAACCCATTTCTCTTGTGGTGAGCAACAAGATTTCAGGGAAGTTCTGAAGATGCTGCACTCTAAAAAAAAAGGAATTTTTACATTGGAGTCTGACAACCTGGAGTGCAAAACTTCCATATACAGAGCAGTCAAATGATTACAGACAACATGACACCAAATATGGAGAGGAACTTAAAAAAATACCGTGAATTTGTTTTCTCAAGTAGAAGTGAACTAACAGTTTGGACATGAAGGAAAGAGTAATGCATTTCCACTCTGTCCTATCTGTGCTTTTAGTCCCTATTAACACTTAGTTAAAAAAGGCTCATTTAAAACAGTTGTGGTATTCTGTGATGATGGGAGTCATTAGCTATACTCCAAAATAACAGTGGCAGTTAAAAGAAATCCAAAACACCCTTTAAAGACTATTCATAATGTCTAGAGCTCTGCAAGTCCTCTTGCAATAAATAATAAATTGCATTCTGGAGGGGAAAAAAATTAAAAGGAATATTCAAAGCAAACAAATGTCAATTTCATCAACAACACTTTTTCCTTTAGGATTTTGTCAGAGACCCTCCAAGGGGCTGAATTCCCTGCCAGGAGTAATTCTTTTCCACCATCTACCAAAAAAAAGATATATATTTCTTTTATATTTACATATTTTACATATTTACATTGTTTTAATAGTACAGTTGTAGAGGAAAAAAAACAAAAACCCTGGATACAGATTTATTATCTGCTTTTAAATGTCCAACAGCACTTTTTTTTCCCTTTGAGAAAAATGCACAAGTCCTCTTCTAATTCTTTAAAAGCTAGATACAGTCCACATTCCGCAGGCCACCATCCATAGTCAAAGCACCAAACCTAAAAATGAAAAACCAGTATATTCTTAGGTGATTGATTAGATTACAGAATCAACCCTTAATTCACTGTAATTTATTTATGGGTTTTTCCTTTCCCTTGCCACATGCCAGCACATGCATTTGTTTCTAACTTTTTTTAAGTGAAAAGGAGACAGATGAGAGGATGCTGTGCTCCAGGTATGGGGCTGGGGAACAAACCACCACCAATTCAGCTTGAAGATAAACTCAGCTCTACTAGCAATTTACCCTCAAGTTTTCAGGACATCACTATCTTTATATATTTTATCATCATCACAGGAGAAAAGCAAAGTCAATCTGTATGTGTTAACGACAATACCCTCTCAGGATTGTAAGAAATATGTTGGTCTCTTTCTCGCCATTCTATTTAAGCAATCTGAAAACTGCAAAATCATTTATTGAGATTGGTATAATTCTATAGTTGTTAAAAATTGTGTCGAGAAGTGAGGAGTTAAAAGGCACCACTGGATTGTTACAACAGTACTGTGTTTAAATTCAGGGTTCCTCTGTCTGTGCAATAGACATTTTTATTAGCTAAACATAAAGTAACATGAAACAAAAACGTGCCACGATTGTGTCTTTACCTGTAAATTTTACATGTACATGTAAACATGGCTTTACTGTAAATGACTTTACAGTAATGTTTCAAGGTTTTAAAAAGTTTTGGGGTTTTATGGTTATACCCTAGATCAACACTTCAAACTATATTTAGAGTTAAAGAGATTATAGAATTGTCCCTTAGTTTAAGTTCTTGATCTACAAAATGTATCACATTAAGCCTTTTCCAAGAATCAGCCAAAAAAGGGAAAACATTTGCTTGCCTTTCCAAAATATGATTGTTCTCAGCCAGCTCTTTAACGACCCCTTCCATTTCCTCCTTTAGTTTCTTCATACTGTAGTAACAAGAAGCGAAAGGAAGGTTACAGGTTTTATAGGGACAGTTATCTGCTATGAGCACTCACCACCTCTACACAGCCTTCAGCAACTTGTCATTGCAGGGAAAAGAAGGGACAGGTAGCAAGTTGGTTATTTACTGAAAATGATAGAAGATCTATTAGTGTTGTCCCCTACTTGCTTCCAAATCTGTACAACCACTTTAGCAACATAAAGTTTTTTCTGCAGTACAAAATTCTTGATCTTAACACAGCAATCACCAAGTCAACTGTTATTTTTTCAATTTGCCTGTATAACATGTATGGAATATTACATCGATCCAATGAAGAAACTCTCACCCAAGAGTCATTTCCACTAATGTGTTTGAGCTTGGATAGACTGTATTCATTGTGTGTTTCATCCCACTGGAAGCTGCAAACATTTTCTGTGGCAGAGCATCTTGTAACTGTAATAAATGAAAAGGAAATCTAAGTTACAATATAAAAGGGTCATATATGTATCTTGACATCCACCTTAGAAACCTTCTTTAAATTCTCCCTTGCTACGATGCCTCATCAAATCATTGCAGTAGCAAGGAGGCTGATACTCCCCAAGTTGAGATCATCATGGCAGGTTTTTATTTGTTCCACTTTGTTAACTGCCTTCTGCGTTCATAATTAACTCTCAAAAGGAAGGATTATCCATTTGTTATGTTTGCAGATATCCTAAGGCAACAGCATCCTAATGAATAGCTGACTATGGTAGTGTTACTAAAAAGGAAACAAATAGCAAGTGAAATGCTGCTCTCCACCACTCCCTTAGTGGCTTTTACACCTACCAGGTGCCCTTCTTTCCTGTACATTTCCTTTACAAAGAATAATAATTTTACTGCACAGGAATGCTCTCATTCTCTCAATGTTGATGTAATTCTTGTAAGTTTGGATGGTGACTCTGCAGGATGCAAAGTTTAACAAAACATTTTCTTTTTTTGTCACCAGCAGCATTAGTTTAGCATGTATCCTTAAGCATGTACCCCTCGAATATGGGAGCTTTATGCTTTATTAATAGTATTAAGATAATTCACTATGTGCTCAGATACTGTTATGATAACAGTTACATAGGACACTTCTCAATGAACCCACATCCATTTGCACACATTTTTGCGGGGAGGAACGCTAACACTACAAAAAAAACAAACCCCAAAACCAAATCCCACCAAAAAACCCCAACCAAAACTAAAAAGAGCCCACCAAACTCCAAAATCAAGTCAGGATTCAAAAAAATCACACCATGCTATGCACCTCTCCAACATCAGCAATGAAGCTACTAGAAGACCAAATACTACACCCACGCAGCCCTATACTTTAATACGACTGCATTTCTGTAAGACCCACTATAAACAACGCTCTTGACATTAAGCCATGTGGAACAGTCTTTTCTATGCAAACACTTTACATAATTTTGAAGCATTCTACCTCATTTATGTAATCCTGATATTTGGATACCTCCTCTTCCATATCAAAGCACTGATTGGTGAGAGCCAGTAATTGCTTCCTTATGTGAAGCATTTTCCTAAAAAAAAAATAAAAATAAGAAATTCTTTTAAGAGCTTTCTTTATAAAAGCGGTGCAGTGACCATTACCAAATATTAAAGGAATCAATAGCTTGCCTTGTCCAGTCCTCAGCCTTGTCCAAAAATGTATCATACTTGCTGACACATTCCTCTTTGAATAGAGCTATGGCTTTTGTAGCATGCAAATACAGCTTCTGCCTGCAACACAGAACCAACCAGAACACTGTTATCCTGCTTTCAAAACCCCGTTCCTCTAACTTAATTTCTGAAACTTGGACTTAAAATCCCTTCAGCCACCTTTACTTATGCTGTTGTAATGTATAAGACTTGAACACACAAATGATGGTTTTTATTTTAAAAATATTCCCTAGCAGGGATGAAAAAAAATGATGCTTGAAGCATTTAGATGCAATTATTTGTATATGAACAAATGATCAAATATCTTCTCCAACTCAGTATTTATCCAGGCAGATATACTTAAGGAAAGGGGATTCTAAATGGAAAGGACAGAAATCCTTCTTATTTCTTATTTGCCTTCTGCAGATACTTGTAACTTCCAGCATATATGTATAATCCTTTGTGCCAAGTAACACACATGCAAGAAAAAATAGGATTTTTGCATCAGCTTAGATTTATGACAAGCAGATAAGGACAGGAAAACAAAACTCAAATCTGGTTAGTGCTGCAGACAGTAATTCCAGCGTAACTGCCTCACCATGCTGTGCACTGCACCAGTAAGTGAAACCAAACTGGGACACTATAGTCCTAACACAGATATCTGCTTCTTGTATTTCATTAACTCTTGCATGAGAGCTACTAGTTAATCAAATTCTGGCTAGAGTGTAGCTGGATTGTCAGCGGGCATGTGCACCTATCATTCAGCCAGAAAAAGAATCTGAACTGAGTGCTGCTCCCTTGTCTGTCTAGTGGCCTTGAACAAAGGCCAGCCTGTGTTGCTGATGGCACAGAGTTCTTAACAAAAGCCACTGCCGTTTCTCTCTGGGGTGATTCATTTACAATACGCTACAGTTAGGATCTCAATGATGCCTGAACAATCCCAAGGAGACACTTGTGGTAGGAAGCATACCAGTAGTCAAAACCATGCAAATGAAGCCTATTTCTTTGAAGGCATTCACATATTAGTGCAAGGACAGAGTTTGAGCAGTAGAAAAAGCCCTAAAGTTTCTTTCGTTTGCCCAAGGGAGCACAGCTTTAGAATGAGATATAGATTGTGTTCCAATGTCTCCTGCTTTCTAGCCATATCCTTAGGATCATATGGCAAAACTGTCGCTCAGGGGAAGTTCAGTTGCCTTGCTGCTGCAGGGCGACAATGTGTCCAAGTCCCTTTCAGCATATGAAGAACCGTCTTAAGATGTTTCCTGCCCCTACTGTCCTTTATCTTAAAGCAACTTCCCCTCTGCTTGGCGGTTGCCCCATTCAGCTTGCTTGCTTTCAGATATTTCACATCGACATTTAGAAGGTCTATCGGTGAAGAAAATCAAGTGCTGTGGCTGTGAGAACAGCGGTGCCTTCTGCCTGTTCGTCTTCTATCATTAACTGTCAGCGGAGCCACGCCGGCGGTAGCCATGGCAGCAAGACTTTAGAAAATTACAGAATTCACGTTTAAATTCATACTGCACTGAGCAAAAGTCTAGGGAACCCCTCAACTGACCAGCCACTAGGAGAACAGCTTAAACATATGCATCTAGGTTCAGCTGGGATGCCCTTCTCCCAACTGTCTGTCCAGAAAGATGTAGGTTTTCCGACTGCCTTGTGTCCTACCTCCCAGTCTCAGAGCACACCTCAGATACCCTAGGGCAACTTAAGTAGTATGAAGCATCTGCATATGAGGAATTCAGTTGACAAGTAGAGCGGCATGAGCAGAGCAGCTGTTTGCAGTCGCTCAAGAGTGAGTCAGTTGAGTTAAGTGGGAGTCTCGACAGCCAGGTTACACACAGGCACTTAACATGGCCACTTCCCAGAAGCAACAATTTAAAACAAGCATGGAGAACTCCACTAATATTTATTTTGCATGCTGTATTTCCCAGAAGATTAAATCATTCTAGAATTTCATTCGGCTGGCCCATATTTTATTAATCTGTAGAAAATTATCTTCACCTTAGTTACAAAGTCACCTCTCTCTTACTGAGGGCTTTTTCCTCCCTAGAAGAACAGGGAGGGGGCAGAAATGTATTCCTATAAGATAGTTATGCCCAGATAACAGATATTTCACATCGACATTTAGAAGGTCTATTAGTGAAGAAACTCCATCGCAAGAAAGCATCTCATTATCGTATGCTGGCACCCCTATGTATTTAAGACATTTAAAAGAAACTTTTTAGCAAAGCATTCATAAAGAGGTATAATGTACAATAAAAATCATCAGAAGAGGTAGTTGGCAAGAGCACCTGAATGACCTGACAGCAGTCATGATATTTCCCAAAGGTAACTTTGAAACTTACTTGTCAAACTTGTGAATTTGTTCTTCATTATAAGGAAGTCCTAGGATCAGAGCAGATGACAGACATTACCAGTTTAATTCTGTTGTAGTTATGTAAAACTCTGCTACGTTTAGCCCATTTCCTATATGGTTTCCTTCTCTTATCCTGACAGGTAAAAGTGGTCATTTATTTGTGTTGTTTTTTTTTTTTCTCCTCTCCAGTCTTGCAATTCAAATTTATGAGATTAATAGTGGCATTTCATTTGTATGAGCTTTAAGACTGTATCTCCCCAAGCAAGACCTACAGACATGTTCACTGTTGCTGACTACCACAAATATCCTAGCAGAACAAGGACTGACCTGTTGTTTACATTACAGTTCATGTTAAAAGTGAAACAAATACGTTACTTACTTCGTTCTGCTTTGTCTTTTTTGAACTGGTAATAAATATCTGTGATGGAACGCAGCAGTGCCTGCAGTCTTTCTGGACTAGAGTGACAAAAGGAAGAAAATGAGATATTTTATATATAAACTTAAGTACCTACCAGTGAGTTTTTATGAACTACAACTCAACGAAGATTTTAATATATATAGAACAATTATACAATTACTCACTTTCTGTCTTTTGGGTGCATGCCTTCCTGATTTGCCCAGGTGTCAGCCAGTAAACCACCAGGAGAAAGTTTGCTTTTGATATCTTGAAGACTAGTTTCTATCGTGCCCTGAGAGCTGGAGAGCTACATAAGAGCAGGAAAGTTCAACCTTACCATTGGACAGTGAAAAATTACTTGAGGCTGAAAACAGACTGAGCACATTGACATTATAAACCCATTTGTTTCACTGACCTTCTTTAGAGAAGTATGCCCAATTATCTGCCTAGGTTTAGCTAAAAGCAGATAAAGCACGGTATTATTAAAGAAAGAATCACCTCTGATGCTGGCATTTCTGCTAGTCAATATTCATTTTCTTTCAACAGTAAGTTTCTACCTTTCATATATTCCCTATTTACTTCTACGTCTGCGCTTTTGGTTTGTTAAAAATTCATATAGTGACTATCCACTTAATTCATAACTTTGTTTCTCCACAGTTCATACAGCCTTCAAAATAAAAAAAATGCACTAATCATCTTTTGATGTTAGAATGGACAAATTTATACCTGCTCCCATGACACCAGTGTGTAAACTTATTTTCAATTTTTCCTTACTTGTCTGGAAGCATGATGCAAATTTCAAAGCAGATCATTCTGGAGTGTATTTATGTATGTATCATTTTAGAAAGCCAATGAAGTAGTTTAAAATTCTTTCAGGAAAGTGAAAAAAACTGCAAAGTAAAATACATTTTGTGGTTATAATTTTTTACTTGGATACTTAAGAAAATGGGAATGTATTTTCAGGAACTTATTATTTTGACTACACTGGGCTAATAAAAGGATTTTACTCTCTTTTAAGAAAGATATCTCGGTATGGGTCTTTTGACAACCATTGGCAGCCTAGAAATTGCTTTGAAAATTAACGCAGAAAAATCTGTATTGTTGTGTACTTGGCTTCATTAGAAACCCCATTTTGAGAATGACACAGGCTTTGCCAGATACTTACACGCAACAGTTTTGTGTGTATCTCTGAAATTTCATCTACTTCTGATGCTTCCAGGTTGATCTGCATCAAATTCTCATATCTGACAACAACAAAAAAGCATAGTTGAAAAAGAAAGAAAAAACAAGCAGTTTAATATACTCAAAATATTCCTTGAATCTAGAGCGTAATAGTAGCTACCTTTTGTTTCCTATGAAATAGAGTATCTGTCAAGCAACAACCATGAAACACTGACAACCTTAAGTGGCCATTAATAATTGAAATGTTTTAGTTAGGAAAAACAATCCCTTGAATTTTTTTCCTACATCTGAACTGTTAAAAAGAAGTTTGAAACTTCCATTCCTGACATCTTTATTCTATTTTCATTACTTGTACGCAACAGGCAGTGGAAAACTATTGCCTCTCATCAAATAATTTTTAAAAGGTTACTGAACCAAGGTTCCTTAAAGTAGTTGATGACACAGAACACACACTCCAGTGCACCGAAATGCTTTTCTGCGGGTACTTTTTGGAAAGGCTGAGTTACCAAAACCTTGGGTTGGCTGAATTACCAAAACCTTGGGTTAGTTGAGTTGCCAAAACCTTAAAGGCTGGGTTGAGTAGCATCATCTGCTCGTATTCATACTTTGTATATGATCATGGCTCAAGTGCCAAATGAATCATATTTTTCCTGTTGAGTCTCAGGCACACTTTATTTTTAAGAAGATCATCAAAATCAGTTCAGCAGCTTTCAAAAAATACATACTTTGCACAAGTTCAATACTGTGTTTACCTTTTGAAATAAAAGCTTTGCATCGTCATGTTTTGAAGTGCAGCCTTGAAAAGAGAGGATAAACAAGAGGACGTGTCCTTCGCTAACTCCACAGACGTCTTTTGAAGTCAAATAAACTGAAAGTCCTGCCTCTTTGTAAGAGGCCAAAAGACCATGTGCAAACGCATAGCAAATTTTGGTTCCAGTTTGCAAGTTAACGCAATTTTTTTTCAAACTGCTACTCTGAGATACTGCTGAATGCACCAGACTCACAGATCAGAACAGTCGTTTCGTTTGAGCTCTGGGTGGCTTTCTTCTGTGGGGACCTGGCATGATGCAGGAAGAAGCCACCTGAGCCAAATACAGTGAACATGGACCAGTCCTGTCAGCGAGTGAAAACTGGCTTGAAGATAGTTTGGATGACAGCCCTGACGATTTTTAGCTTAGTTACACCACAGGTTTACTGTTATCTTGCTGGTTATCAATTTTGCTAGTTGCACTGTTGGTTTTAAAGCAAGTACCTTAAAGGCGAGGTGTGTCAGGTTTGTCACGCACACAACAAATGTGACAAATCCTTGGGTAGCCATAATTCTGACACACAAGCTGTACAATTCGCACACAAGTAACAGCTCCAACACAGCTTAAGTTTCTTCTACAGTGTACTCTGCAAACCCAACTGCTCCACGTCGTGGTTTCGCTGGGGTAGAGCCACTGGCCAGCCGTGGGGTGCAGGCCCTCAGCATTTTTGAGTGAGCCAGCAGCTTGAGCTGTGAGGGGCAAAAGCCAGGGCAGCTGACCTGAGGGGACTCACAGGGGTATCCTGTACCATAATGTCAACCCCACTGTAAAGGGGGAAGTTTGCTAAGCATGGGGGCTTCTCCTGCTCCTACTCCACCTCTTCCTTCTCCTGCTTCTCTCCACCCCTGGAGGGGCTCGCTCACCACTCTGCTCCCGAGGACTGCTTTCCCGTTTATTGTGACCGCTGTACGTTCACTGGGCTAAGCATAACTTTGCATACTCAATACTGGCATTAAGATTAATATTAGTTTTGCTGTTTCATTAAATTCCTTTTCATTTCAGCCCACAGGTCTCCTCTCCTTTTCCAGATCCCCCTCCTCTGCTGGGGAGGGGTTATCAGGTGTCAGAATACCTGGATATGGGCTAAATGTAGCCATTCTACATGTGTGCATTAATCATCTTGCGGGCATCCGCATTTTCAGAGGAGCCTCGAAGCAAGTTTAGAGAATCCTATGACTGAGACAGCATTTGGAGGAGAGTGGCAATAAGCTGAACAGGAAAACAACTACCCATAAGAGAATCCTATGAAGAGCTGGGGTTTAAAGTGCGTGCCAGATTGCATAAGAATAATACACCTTAAAGAGGGAACTAATGCTAGTTTGTGAAATGACTGAACAAAACACTGCAAGGACACTTTAAAAGTGGAAAAGAATATGACTGAGAATTGGACATTGACTGAGACTCAGAGATGAAATCAAGATTGGGAGAGAGAAAAAAAGAACAAACTTGGAGGGAGAATTTAATGGTGAAATCTCATGTCTTAGAGACAGCACTTGACTGAAAGAGGTAGGGCAGCCGAGTCTGGCCACTGGAAAACATCTGCTTCCTTGGAATGGAAGATAAGACAAGGGTCTTCTATGGTCTTTGAAATTTGGAAGATGCCTACACTAAAAGATAACACTTCTTTAGTTGCTCCTTTATTACAAATTTTGCCAGTCTTAAAGAAAGCCCTCTAAAAAACTTTCTACTGCATAGATCTAGATGGTTCTATACGGGCAACAGCAGATTCTCTGACACGGACCTCTGCCATTTGAATTAATCAAAGTATACAAAAATAATATAATAGTTCAGGCACTTAAAATGGCAGAACTAGAATTCCCTGTGCAATTTACTTTTGGCATCCCTATGTGCATGCACTATGATCTAGTGATATCCTAATGCAGCTCTCTTTTCTCTCTTTTCTGGTGGTTTTGAAGATTTGGGGTTTTGTTTGATCAGGGGTGGGGTTTGGGTGGTTTTTTTTTCCAGCAGCTCTATGTTATAGTTCAACATTAAAATTCCATCCATGCAGAAAATGCTACAGTCTTAAAGCTGTGAAAGGGGCTATATTTAAAGTCATCCTTACTAAACACACGCAAGTAAACTCCGTGGCAAAGGCACTAATGAAAGGAAAGCTACTCGATTGTTTATCCTGGCTTTACTATAGCTTCTAAAGTCAACAACAGCAAATGAACTGAGTCAGAGAAGAAAGGAGAAAAAGAACACACACAATTACTACTCAATAGTAATTACTTGTTCCCACTAGGGTAAGCAGCAAAATTAACACTCCAGTTTGAGTAATGCATATTAGTAAATCTGCTTAAGTCACTGTCATCAGCAAATTCATGCCGATTCCAATTTAATTTTTATATGCAAAAAACCTTGTAAAAAAATAACTTAAAATACTGCTGCCATTAAAGACAATAAGGAAAAAAAAATCAATGCATTCAGTGTAGTGCTTCTACTCACATTTTCTCAGCTTTCTCAATGTTTCTGCTGCAGAAATCCAGCCTGATGACAACCTCTGTCTTTTTATGAACCATTTCATTGTAATCATCCTTGATGATTTCACTAAAAAAGTGAAGCATTAGTCTGTAACAAAACCATTCAACTGCCTTCTTACCAGCAAGCAGTAATACAATAATAACCGCTAGTAAGAACTCCTTTCAGTTAGAGATGCATTAGTATAATCCTCATAGAAAACTGTCTTGTGCAAGCTGCTCGATTGTACCCGCACATTACCAGAGGTTAGACTTAAATTATCTACAGATGAAAGTGCAATTGCAAATACCTATACCTTACCAACAGAAAAAAAACATTTTTGTTTCCTTAATGACAGAAAGAAAGAAAAAAATTCAGAAAGCCTATTCATATTTGAGGAGTAAAAAAAAAAACCTCTCGAGATACTGGGAGATCACAGAATTATGTATTGATAGTTAAGGCATATCTCATTTTGAAAAATAAAAGAAAAGCACAATGAAATTCAATAAAATGCTTACATTAGCCATCGTATTCCTTTTCGCATCAGCTCCTGGTAAAGTAGCAAAGAACTGGCAACTCTACAGGCATAACATACGATACCTGTTACTGCCTGTTGGAAAAAACAAACAACATTAGTACTAATCTGGCACTCTCTTAACAAATTTTTCAAGTCAATTAATCATAAGAAAGCAACACAGATTAATAAAAGAAAGAGCAACATGAAGATGGTAGTTTAAAACACATAACTTAGCCCAAACTTTAGTTGAGATATAATCAAACACTCATTGTGGAGGCAAACATGGCAGCGAGATTTTCCAGTTATGCTGTAATATCTGTTAGGGATGAACATAAGTCTCTTATAAACAAAAAATGACACCACTTACTCTCAGGATTAACTTTAATTTCTGGAAAGCCACAAGTACATTTCTTCAGTAGTTTAGAAATTAAACATATGCATTAAATGAAATTTGTAAAACATGACACATTTTTAAATTCTAAGGGTAGGGACTCTCTTAATTCACTTTAAACATATTTTGTATACAAAATATGGCTTTAGTATACTTTTGGACCTCTTGTTAACAAACATATTTCTGTCAATCAGAATCCTCACTAACATAGTAAAAATAGTTTCATTAACATTATTCATCTGAAAGTCAAGTAGCTTTCATTTCAGTATCATTATCTAAGACAGGTATATAAATTAAAATCATAATTACTCACTTTAGCCATACTGGCATCCCCATCCAAATCATAACGTTGATGTACTTTAGGGAGTAAAACTGAAACATGAAACAAACATCCATATTTTCTTATTTTCCATAAAAGAATTTTCAGACTGTTTCCCCTCCTCACCCCATCTGTATACTGGTTTAATGTGTATCTACATGGATTTTCATCTCATCTGATAGTGCCAAACCTTTTAATATCATGTGTGATTCTCATGCACACCTTCAAAACCAGGCTGTGTATTAAATGCTTTCAATAACTTGGTATCTTCAGCCAACCGCCCTTCTGCCCTTCCTCTTCCCGACTCACTTCTGAACACGCCGCACCGTGAGGATTTCACGTAGGCCTCCTCTAACCATCTTTCTCTACGGAGAAAGCCAACCACCTGCTGCTGTTCCCCAGCCCTGTGTCTGCGGGCACAGGAGACCGTTTCCTCTCATCTCAGGGCTCTCATCTGAGACTCTTAAGGGCAGGACTTCACCAAACAGCTTTGTAAACCCCAGGGTAGCCTCCAGCAGCTTGAATCTCCTTTGTTCTCCAGCTCATTGACTCCTTCAGAAAGCTCTGACATGACACGGAGACCCTGCC
>NW_009702559.1:0-2612 GCF_000703405.1 Apaloderma vittatum
GTGTCCTGTGGCAGGGCACAGCAGGAAGAGATTCCTAGTAACCCCAAATAAAAAAGGAAAAACCGACTTACAGTGATGTGCCCAAAGGAGGAAAGGCCCGAAAGGAGAAGAGGGAGCTTTAGCAGTGGTTTAGAGGTCTGGATTAGGAAGAGCAGAGACAGGGTGAGGTGACTTAATGCAGTTTTGGCTGTGCTTTGTGGTTCCCTACAGCCTCTGAATCTAGAGGCAAACAGTCTTTCCTGTATTGCTGTAGATGCTTACTCTTCTATAGTTTTTTTTTAATTGTTTTTACTTTTTTGCTATACAAAGGTGAAGGAGCAGAGCTTTATCTTCTGCCAGTGCCTTACACAACCTCATTCTACTAACTTGTTTCTGATAGCTCTTCTGCTAGGCTTGCTTCTAGGACCACAATTGCATAACTCTTTGAAACTAAAGGTACAGAAGCTTGAAAGCCATGTGTTCCAGGCTCAGGGTGTTGGTAGGCATTCTGTTCTTCAAAGGCTAAGGTACTATATTATAGGTTTTCTTATTGCAATCATGTAGTTTGTACAATAAATAAGTTGCCGTGTTCTCTGTTTATAAGCTGAGCTTCACAATGTTTGGGGTTTTTTGCGATTTCTTGGAAAGAAAAACACAGCGTGGCTTCTGTGTCGGGCACTCTGTGATAGCTGATGAAGCAGGAGGCAGCAGTCTTTCTTCAAATGAAGTGAATGTATATACAACAATAAATGGGTTGTGATGAGAAAAACAGCTTTGATGGAAACATGAGCCAAGAACAACAGCTTGACAGAGAAATTTAGACTTTCCCTGATTGCTCTTTGGGGCGTAGACAGTTAAGTTTCTGCATTTGTAAGGGAAACATGGCATTCCTTAAAGCTGAACCTCCTCCCTTGGGTTCCCACTGAATGCCTGAGAGATGACGGTAGAGGGTGTCTCCAGGAGGCTAATATTAAACAGGAGGAATTAGTACGGAGGGAGCAACAGCAAGTCAAATTCCAGTTTTGACCACAGGATTGAGCCAAAAAATTTTGCCTCGGCAGCTGTGTGCAGTTTCTTACTCATTGGCTGCACGCAGCTCCTTCTGTTCAAAGGGCTCTTGTGTGCCCTCACATTAGCAAGCGCGCCTGCCCTTCGTGTGGTGTGCCAGAGGCCGGCTGCTCTCAAAGGTTAAATGGGCCTTGGGCAAACGAAGCGCTGAGGCAGCGGGATAAGTTAACCTGGGAAGGGCAGCCTTGGTTCAGACACCCTTGCTGGCCACGGCAGCATGAACCAGGCTCGAGGGGGAGCTGGTCGGCTGGACATGCGGAGAGATGGAAGAGATGCAGGCGGGAAAGGGGGAAAAGAGTGTTTCTCTGATTAGTTCTGAAAAAGAGCTTTAGCCAATCCTGTCTCTCTTTTTAACCCAGCGACTGTATAACTTCAGGAAAATTACTGGAGCGATTCAAACCAGGTGCAAGCCTGCGGAGAGAGGAAAAACCCATTGGCACTGGGTGCAGCATGGGCACCGGATCAGCCTGCATGGAGTGGCCACTGCCACGCCCTTTCCTGTTGGCCCCGTGGCCGCAGGCAGCCCGGCCACTGGGTGAGGAGAGGGGGAAGAGGATTGCTCTCCCAGATGCCGATAACCCCTGGCACGCGGCACTACTTGCCCACGACAGCTCCGGTGTTGTATCTTGCCAAGTCAGATGCCCTCAGATGGGAACCGCTCGGTAGCGTTGACGTTTAGCTGTGCTCAACCTCCTCTCCTGCAAAAGGGGCAATATTAGCTTATATAAAAAGGCATTGGGACGTACATTGTGTGGGTGTTCCCAGTTATAAGTTGTCAGTCAGGGCAAATGCATCTTTGGGGTGTAAACAAAGCACATACGCTGCCTTGTTACCATTCTTTTCAGAACATGGAGCATGACCTGTGGCTGCTGAGCGCCCGGTTCGGCGAGTCTGAAAAATCGCTGTGGTGTTGTGGGGTTCAGAAAAAACCTATTCCATTTCCTTTTCCTCGGCAAGATGTTTGTAGACTCTGTGAGTCACTAAGCCGTGCATTTGAGGAATGCACCTCATGGCTCTTAAAGGTGAGCGCCCAGCGTGGCTCTGCTGGAGGCCACACGACTAATCAGGTCTTCTCAGGTGACTTAGAGCATCGGAAAAGGTGCTGAATGAGGTATTTAGCCTGAAATGTCAATGGGAGGCATTTTCATATGGAGTGGGATCCTGTTTGTAACGGTTCCTGCTTGTGAATCTCACTGCAGGATCTAGATCTTGGTCCTTAATTTTATGGCAGCATCTAGTCGGGAGGATAACGCGCTCCCAGCAGGCGCGAGATGCTCGTGATGGGTTTGGACACTTGTCCTATGAAAGCTGCTGTTCAGTGGCGCAGAGGGGGCCATCCGGGTGGCAAAACGGGAGACTACGGAGTCTCTGGAGGTCCAGGCAAAGTCCCTTTCCCCACTAACCTCCTCGAAGAGTAAAGCCTGTCAGAGGGATCCTGCAGCGAGCGCAGTTTCAGCGCTGGCCCCGGCTGTTGGAGGGGACGAGATTCGAACCTGCGACCAACACGGATTTCTCCTCCCCGCCCTCAAGGACCCCGTTTAGGTGGCTGCAGCGTTCGCCGGACG
>NW_009702560.1:0-3622 GCF_000703405.1 Apaloderma vittatum
GGCAGATGTCGCTGTTGCTCCACGGTGCCGCTCCCGGTCCCGACAACTTGACCCCCGTGACGTCGTCCCCGTCTGAATCATCAAGGCCATTTTCAATCCTCATTGGCCTGGGCATCACGTGGGGGGGTGGAGGGGGGGAGAGCGATGCGTGGATAATTATGGTGCTTGATATTTTTTCCCCCTAAAAAAAAGATGTCAGCCCCTGGCTGGAGTATTCCTCCTTAAAAACCCTCTCTGAAAATGTCATGTCCCAACAATGTGACTTCTAACTCGTTTTTGATGGACTCGTTGGCCGGTACCTGTAGAGGGGAGAATTATTCCTCCAGCCAAGGGATGTACATGCAGCCTGGGAGCGATTTCAGCTGCGGAGTCATGAGGAACTGTGGAATTATCCCGTCTCTTTCCAAAAGGGACGAGGTGAATAGCGCTACCTTGTCTCTCAGCACCTATCCATCTTACCTTTCTCAGCTAGACACTTGGTGTGACCCCAAAAATACGTACAGGATCGAGCAACCTGTTGCAAGACAGCTCCCATCCTGCTCCTTCCCAACCAATGTCAAGGAAGAGAATGTTTGCTGTATGTATAACGCTGATAAAAGAGCAAAAAACGCCACAGAGACAGCCCTCTACCCCAACCAAATGCCTGAGCCTTGCCTAAATGACCATGAAGTCCCCGTTCCTAGCTACTACCGAGCAAGCCAAGGTTACCCCTCCATGGAGAAGACGTCAAACTGCAGCAATCCAAATGAGTTTGAGGCAAGTTTTGAATCCAGGGCGAGCCTGAACCCAAGGAATGAGCATCTGGAACCAGCACCACCACCTCCTCCACCTCCTCCTCCTCCGCCGCCGCCCCCGGTGGCTAAAGTGAGTTTTCCCGAAAACACAAAAACAGATAATACTCAGAACACGTCCACGAACGAAATTAAAACAGAAAAAAGCGCCCCAGCACCCAAAAGCAGTCCTTCGGAAGCAGAGAAAGACCTGAATAAAAACACTGACACCAGCACTGACAATTCTGACAATGAAGCAAAAGGTAAGGGAATCCTTCGTTACTAGTAGCTAATTTCAGCAATTAGTAATCAGCCATAGCTAATAAGAGCAGCAGTAATGCGAATATGCAGTAATGTGCTCTCTGCCCTGCCAACTTCTCCTCCAGAAATTGGCACAATAATGTTCTGTATTGTTGCTGGCTTTTGGAAAAGAATATTCTTCCTGGAAATGTTGTTGGCTTTTGTGTTTTGAGTTGTGGTTTGGTTTTTTGTGTGTTTTTTTTTTTTTTTAAATTATTTAAATGTATATAATAGAGCTGGAAAAAAAAGGACCAGGGCAAAGAGCTATTTGAAAACTCGCTGTTTATGTGCTGAAAATTTGCTGTGCATGTACTTATGCAAAAAAAAAAAAAAAAATCGGTCCTTGCAATCAATGCTACGGAATGAGGTGGTTTTGCTCTGAAATCGCGAAGATCTGGGGCTTGTTTGTTTGTTTGGAGGAGGAGAGTTGTTTGGGGGGCTTTGTGTTTTTCGAAGACAGACGAATCCTGATTATTTTTTCCCCCTTTTCATATCGCTTTCTGTACAAATGCTTTATTTCCGTGTGCTAAGAGAGTTGGTCGTCTTTGTTTTTGCTCAGTGTTAAAGTGGGGCAAAAAAAATAAAATTAAACTGTGTAGAGCCTAATTTGCAGTTACAGACATCTCAGGCTGGAGTTGTGCACTGTGGTTCATTTCATGGCTTGGAAGCTCGTTGGGAGACTCAGAGGAAAAAGCTTTTCTTTTTTTTTTTTTTGTTTCCCTTTTTCTTTCTTCCCGAATTGAGGTCTCGTTTGCAAAGGCGAAAAATATTTCTGCGTGTTGAGCAGATGTTTTAAGTTTGGGATTTTGTCAAAAGAGGCTTTCATTGAACGCGTTTCATTGTCGCTGTTAGAGGTTGCATATGGCTTGGAAATCTGTGTGTATGGGAATATTCGGGTTTGCTCCTGCCTTCATTTGAGGCTAGGTGGATTCAGAGGCTTCTTTCAGATCGATAAACGCGGATCGTGCGAAGGGATGGTTTGGATTTCCCTTAAAAAAAAAAAAAAAAAGGTTGGTAGAAAATACTGCTGAGATCTAAGCAAGGGCGTTGCGTGGTTTGCTTGTGGTATGTGGATTAAAATATCGGCTGTGTGTCAGGATCTGTGCTATAATTAGGGCTCCAGCAGCAGCAGGATGGCTGGGGTGGGTGGCGTTGTGTGTGCATGCGGGGCTGCATGCGTGTGGGTCGTGTGTGGACCCCCATGCACACACGCCTCGGGTCTGTGGCACCAACAAAACCTAACCTCTGGCGTCCCCCTCCCCTTCAAACCCGGCCTTTGTAAAAGCAGAACCCAGAAACACTTTTCTTTTTTCTTGATTTAGCTGATTTTTTTAAATACCATCCTTCAGCCGAAGAGAAAATTATATTATCTGATAGATGAGTTACAATTGCACACACACACCACACACAAAAAGCCCAAAGTCAAGGTTATCAAAACCCCCCGCAAACTTATCTGCACAAAGAGCCTTCAAGGTCCTCGCCAAGAGAGGTTTTGGAGGGAGTTAACCCGAAAGAAAGATTATATCGGGTTGGATTTGTAATTGGGACGGAAAGAAAGAATTAAGTCAATGCAGATAAAGGTTTTCTTGCGCTTCGGATGTTAAATTTAAAATGGGTGCGCGGGGAAAGACGTGGTTTCCTAGATTTATTTATTTATTTATTTATTATTGCGATTTAAAAGGCATTTCGTCTGTGCAATGTTTTCAAACGACCAGATCCAATTTGGGGCGGATTTGGTTTGTCTCTGTTTCTATTGCCTTCGCTGGAAACCTTTTATAGCTTCAGTTTTCGTTTATGTTGAACCCCAATTTGTAATTCGTGTGGAAGGTAAGAGATGTTTCTCCTGCAGTCAACGCATTTAGGGGGGCAGTCGGTGTTTCCAAGGAATTTGGTGGCATTCGAGGTTTTCCACAGCCCTCAAAGTGGCTCCGCATCACACTAGCAAATTTTAAAGGTGCCTTTGCTCTAAATCCAGATTTTTTTTTCTCCAAGGCAGTGGCCGAGGAGTTCTCTCTGACTGCAGGATCTGCTGCTTTTTTTTTTTCTTCTTTTTTCCCCCCCCTTATGCTTCAGGCAGAAACACCGGCTGCTGGTGCCAGGATTTTCTCATGACCAAATTCAAAGCCCAAGTATTCTCTATGTTTATTTATGGACGTGTGAAATACGTTTGCCTTTGCGAAGTGTGTGTACCTAGGCGAGTGTGGAGAGCGAGGAGAGTGTAATGGGATTACAATTACCTCCGAATTTACCTATATGTGCCCACACAGCTCATCAAGGCGAATCTATTTCATATAAGCCCGGCTCACAGAAAATACACTTGACAGAAAAGGCTGCTCGAGGCAAAATAGGTCTCTATCCCTCCCCAAATAACACACCTTAAAGCAGATATTTCAGCCTCTACGGTTCGTTTTGAAAGCCCAGATAAATTATTTAATTTTTTGGGGTGCCCACGTTGACTCAGGAAAGCCCCGAAAGCTGTGGAGAGCTCCGAAAATCACATTGCTGATCTCAGGTTATTTTTTAATTAGCGGGGTTTTAAGCCCTTCCATCCA
>NW_009702561.1:0-393 GCF_000703405.1 Apaloderma vittatum
TGTGATTCTGTGACTCTGTGACTTTGTGTCAGTGTGACTCTGTGATTCTGCGACTCATTGAATCTGTGACACTGGGACTGTGACACTTTGACTCTGTGACTCTCTGACTCTGTGACTGTGTGGTTTGGTGATTCTTTGACTCTGTGAGTCTGTGATTCTGTGGTTCTGTGGTTCTATGACGCTGTCACTCTGTGATTCTCTGACTGTCTCTGTGATTCTGTGATTCTTAGACTCTGAGACTCTGATTCTGTGACTCTATGACACTGTGACTCTGTGATTCTATGACTCTATCATACTGTGACTCTGTGACTATGTGACACTGTGATTCTGTGACTCTGTGATTGTGATACTGTGACTCCGTTACTCTGTGATTCTGTGACTCTCTGAATCTGT
>NW_009702562.1:0-1204 GCF_000703405.1 Apaloderma vittatum
CTCCCGGTGAAAGAAGGTAAAAGCCGCTGGGCTGTCCAGGGGGAGAGGTGGGTGAGAAACCCGCAGCCGGGAAGGGCTTTTCGGGGTTGAGGGGCACTCCCAGGGGACTCGGAGCACTTCAGGGATGTGTGTGTATATATATATATATATATACAGGTGTATGTCGAACCAAGCACTCTTCGTGCTTCTCTTATAGCACCCTGTTGCACTGCCCTCTGAATGAGAGCTGTCTTGTCTGAAGGTGAGGACACCATTTGGGTGCCCTTGGTTTTTTACCCCCTCGTTTTTGCTCCATTGCTTAGCGGCTGTACCCAGCTCACCCCACGGAGCATGCCCGGCTGGGACAGGCAGGCTTTCCATGCGCCCTTTCCGTAGGATCCTTTTATTTTTACCGTTTGTCGCGATAATACGATCCAAAGGTCGTGATGAGTGGTAGGTTTATACTGTAACACGTGTGATATGACACTGTTATTTTACACTGATGCTTACACCTTGGTCTAAGAACCGAGTCCTGTGGTTATATGCACAGGTATGGCTCAGCTGACTAAGATTCCGTACATGAAAAGTACGTGAAATAGTTTGCTGGCTGTGATGGTGGATAGGTCAATTTGCATGCTTGTGGCCATCCCCACTGACTTTGTAGGACAAAAAGTTTCTGCGTGCAAGTCGTGTTACAGAATTGGCACTCGTGTCAATATAAAAGCCTCACAGGAAGCCGAGAAAATGAAGCAAGGATTACGGTAAGCATTATGTCTTTGTTTGGATATGATACAAATTGTGTATGCTGAGATTCAGCACTATGACTATAAGCCATAAAATATTTCTTGAAAAATATCCTCAGTTTTATATTAATAAGCTGTGCTTTTAGGGTTTTCTTTTCTCCTCTTTGTCTTGCCTCATTTGAAAATTAGTTCTTCTTCACCTTCATTATTACAGATATATGTACTTAGTTCACTTCTCAGCACTCTTTTTATACATATTGCATCATGTGTTTGGCACGTGTGCAAGGGGCTGACTTCATGTCGTACATGAAATTTTCATTCTGACCTTTCCAGGTGTCTGAGTGATGACCTTGTTATTATGTAGTAAGCTCTCCAGGCAGAAGGTGGCACAAGGTTTAGTGAAGGCTGATTTAACTCCTGTGGGGCGGCTGTGGTAGGCTGGGAGTACAAACTGGAACCGGTTCCTCTTGTTTGCTGCTATC
>NW_009702562.1:1235-9054 GCF_000703405.1 Apaloderma vittatum
TCCTCCTATGCAGCTCTCCTTCCAGAAACACTCTGGTGTTAGTCCACCAGAAGGCTGAAGCTCCTTAGAGCAGACAAAGAGGCTCAGCCTCTCTTGCCACAGTTGCAGGGCAGGTAAGCAACTCACGTGAAATCTAAGGGGAAGGCCCATCCTGGTTAGATGCTTTTTGGGAAGGGAACGAGTGTATAACCAGGAGTTTCCTGTCAGTGATGCTGTATATGGTATTGATGACCTTGCTGGGGTTTTGCTTCTCTTTTTTATTTTTTATTTTTCTCCTTTCTTTTTAATGCAGATAAGCTGATGGTCTGTTAATTGGTCTCTGAGCTGAATGATTGCTCAAGTCCTTTTCATCTGGTCTCCTGCCTAGGTAACATGGTTGCAGATCCAACATAGGTGTTGGATACAGAAGTAAAGCTCCTCATGGAGCAGTAGTCAGGGCCATTGAAGGTAGGAGCCTTGCTTCAGACACAAAAGCCCCTTCCAAGGAAGAGCAATCTCTGCTTTTGGGAGGCATTTTGGCATCTAAGTGTGATTTTTGTCACTAATGTGTTACAGACCATCGGTGTGCTGTCTAAAAGAGCGTGCCGTTTTAGCCTCAAATTTAGCAGTTTGCTGAGAGATCCCGAATAGATCTAAGTCAGGCAATGATGTTTCTGTAACCAAAGAAATTATTTTTTTAAAGTTATTTTTGCACAAGTTCCTTATTCCAATGTCTTCAGACAAAAAATTCTAGGTGAAACTAATCAGTGAAATGATATTGAGTTGCCTGTGTGGTTTTCTTCATTGTTAGAGCAGGAATTCAAAAAGTAAATAAACATGGGGTGATGCAAGCTGCATTTTTAAAGGTCTTCTGGACTGAATAAATGTCTAATAATAGTACCACTGGGGAAATGTGTAAAGAGCATTTTTATAACTCTTAAGCTTTTTATAAAGAATATAGCTAAAGCCATGAAGTCATTGTGTGACTGAGCTGAGTGAGTATTCTCCATGCTTATGTGGGAATTGGTTTTTATTGGTCTTAAATGTAAGATTTTTTTAAAGTAACTTTTTCAGAGTCAGAGCAGTCCTTGGTGTAAAGAGTTTGTGCATGGTATAGCTGTATTCACGCTCTGCTGACTGAATTGGTTTAATTTTTGACTCTCAGATACAACAGAACAGTCATTGTTTAATGAGTATTGTGTTATTGAAAATACTAAGTCATTTTATTTAAAATTTATTTTTTTAATTAATTTTTTTTTTTTTTTTACTTTATTTAGTGAGATTTAACCTTGTAACACTAGGGTAAGGATTGTCACCCTGCAGATCATATAAACCACAAGATCTCACTGTGGCCAGGGATGTAGGATGTGGCTTTGTGAGGTTGAAATTAGGGAATCCAGGCAGGCTGCTGCTCAGGGACGAGTTGGGCAGCCAAGGCCACTTGGGAGTAACCCCCCAACATTAGTTTGGGTAGTTCTTGTTGCTCACCACATCCACAGCTGCAGTTTCAGATTTCTTGCCAGCTTCCACACCAGCATAAATCACTACCAGGCAGATGATACAGACTGACTGTGGGAATGACGTGCAACCTGCTTGCAAAGTTATGCAGGGCTGGAATCACACAGGTTGACCTCCTTTGCTTTTGAAGAAAAAAGAAATTGCATTTGTGTCTGGCAGCTTTCCTGCACATTCCCCACTTCATTGGCCCAGCCGAACTGCAGAAGAACAACAGAGGCCTGATTAGAACATACTTTTTTTTAAAAGCATATAATTTTTCATAAAAAACAGGCTATGTAGACAGTATCAAAATTTTGACAATAAAATAAATACATAAAAAAATAACTTGGAAAATATAAAATCTTACTGGTTTAAATTGGTATTTTCCCCTCCAAAAAAACCCTGTAGAATATGTGGGTAGAAGTACTGATAAAGGGAAAGTTTGAGTCAGCAGTATCTAAGAGTGAAAAGGTATGAAAGTGCAGTGTAATTGTAAAAGTGTCACTGAAAGACCTTTATTTTAGCAACGCTGCTGGATATTACTATAATAAGGCACAAATTCTGTTGTACATATACACTGTTCAAGTCTGACAGCTTAAAAACTGACAACTCAGTCAGTGCCTTTTCAAGGAGACAATTATCAAAAAAGCTTTCTTTGCATCAAGAGACTGACAGTTAGTATTACTGTTATACTAAAAAGTGGTTTAATTGAACCATCAAATTTTCCCTGACCCCAACTAAAATAAGCTCTTTTGTTATAAAATATAAGGCATTTTTAAAAAGAGAACTAAATATAATCGTTGACTTAAAATATCTGGTTTGAGAAGCAAGAACATTTGAGGGAATTAAAAATAAAGAAGAAATTATTTCTTCTCTGCTTCTACTGGAGGTCTTACTTTTTTCATACCGAAGCTTTTCATTCTTTATTACTGAATTCACCTTATATGATATTGTTGCAGTCCATACTCTCTCAGAGTTTTTCTCCTCCTCCTGCTCACTCTGTCTTTTGGAGGCATAATCTTTGATCTATGTTGACAATAATTTCCACAGCAGCGTATGCAGACGGTGACAGCAGATGGGGAATAGATAGCGTGAGCTGACAAACGTGTAAGTAATAACGATCCTCTAATCATGCAAATGTGGGATGCGATGGGTCAAACCACACATTTCTAAGGGATTTTGAAATCTGAGTGCTGCTATTCACTACACCTAAGGCTGCAGGTGCCCCTAAGCATCAAGGACTACGTGTCCAATGCCAGGCACTTGGCCCTGAATTCCAGCTCTTGGGATTTTTTTCTAGACTGGTGGCTATACTCAGT
The DNA here is from genome assembly GCF_000703405.1 of Apaloderma vittatum. Classification (NCBI taxonomy): domain Eukaryota; kingdom Metazoa; phylum Chordata; class Aves; order Trogoniformes; family Trogonidae; genus Apaloderma; species Apaloderma vittatum. Next base: position 4,031 of record NW_009702562.1, read on the forward strand.
TTTCTTTTAGTCTCAAGCCAATTCCTGTTGTCAGACTACTCTCTGTATTCACAGTTCTCTGAGGAACAAAGCATTTGTCTCTCTCCTCACCCTCCCCCCATTGTTCTTTGGGAAAACCAAATATATATAGGTATTTCTTTAAGCTATTTTTTTTCATGCTTTTAAACACTTCCAAAAGTATTTCTGTTTTCACCATTCAGGGAACATGGTAGGTTCCTGTGTGACCTGCTCTAGGTGATCCTGCTCTGGCAGGGGGGTTGGACTAGATGATTTTTCGAGGTCACTTCCAACTCCTAACTTTCTGTGATTCTGTCATCTGTCAGTCAAGCTAGGATTGGCTCTCTGGAGGGAACTGCTCTGTTCCCATTACTTACATGTTGTCTCTTGGCAAACTTCAAATAATCTGAGAGAAAAGTTGTTTGATTGTTTTTCTTTTTAATGACTTGCAAAGTGTCTCACTGGAAATCATCAGAGGCAAAATTGGATTCCAGGTTATCAGTATTATCTCTGAGATCATCTCTTCACTTCTTCCCTACATGCAAGCCTTGCTTCTATGACTGTGTGCACTGCATTACTTAACAAGAGGTGAAGACAATCATCTTTTCAGTAAAAATGGGTAGTTGTTTTTGAGAGCACATTCTCCTATGCAGAAGCTGATGACAGAATTACATGGAAAGAAAAAATATTGTTCTGAGCCTGTAAATAAGCCTTTGCACATACTCATAGAGGCCTAAAATCCCATTGTTTTGGCAAAGTCATCTCTGGCATTTCCGAAGGTTTGTGTGCTAGTCTTAGAAAGCACACTGATATTCTTGTAACAAATTCCTTGGCTTTATATCCACATATGACTTTAAATTTTAAAAATATGGTAGTTCTTGATGGGATGGAATAGCTGATAGCAATCGTAGCTTTTCCTGAGGTCAGGTAATGTAGGAGGATGTAACAGCTGATGTGCTGATAGGGAAAAAAAAAGAAAAAAAAAAAAGGTGAGACAAAACGATCCTGGGTTTCATTTTGAACTACATTAGTGACTAAAGATTTTATGCTTGCTATCCCCAGTTGGGACTCAATTCAACTTTTATCTCTTCTCTCTTATCTTGTTCAAATCCCATTTCTTTCACTTAGCCTTCTCAGTAACGCTTCCTGAACTCCTGTCTTGCTCACATACTTCTTTTGAGGTTGGAAAATTTCAACCCACAAATAAAGTTGTAAAGAACTGAAAATAAGGTCTCTGACTTGGAAGTTTCAGGTGATACCAACTAGGCTGTGATACCTGGCCTGTCCGTAGTAGAGAAAATCCCCAGCCATGTAACTTCATTGCCCGTCAGTGATGTCTGCCTTAAGGGCTTTTTCTTTGATTTGTTCATTTTGAAGATATCTTTTATACTTCTATTACATTTATATATTCTGGGAATATTTCTTTTAACTGTAAATCTTAGCAAAGGCTGTAGCTGATGTTGTGTGCTGTGCAATGCTTTGTATTCTGTCTAGGGGTGAACTTGCGAGTAGGGTTAATGGTTGGACACGATGATCCCAGGGGTCTTTTCCAACCTGGATGATTCTGTGATTCTGTGATTCTATGATTTCAGTAGTTTTTTCCTAACTTTGAAATTAAGCCTGCTGAAGACTTTGGGCTTCTTCTTCTGTATGGCTCACACAGCCATCAGGGAATATGCTGCCTCTGACGTGGTGCTGCAGGGTCAAGTCAATAAACTCGGACATCAGGGCTTCAAGACCGTGCATCAGGAATTAGTTGTTCCGTGAAGTTCTCTGACATAGTGACAGCATGGTACAATGATGGTAACATGTAACAAGTTACGACATACACCAAGTTTCTGCAGATAGACACTTCAAAACAAAACAAATTTAACTAGACTTTAAACTCCTTACAGTTCTCGGGCATTTGCTTGCCCACCTGTTAGACTCAGTGGGGATTTTGGTGGCCATCACAGGCTCATACTGCTAAACATGGGGAGTTTGGGCTAGACGTGAAAAGGGATGGACAGAAAAAAGTTACAAGGTTGTTTACAAGGTAATAGATCTTTTTTTTTTCTCCTTCCTCCAAGCCTCCAGTGAAGAATCCCTTTAAAAATCCACAGCTTCTTATTATTCTCCTGATGTCATATAACCTACACTACTCTTATTTTGTCAGCTACTCTCTCAAACCTCTGTTGCTTAACGTGCGCACACGTGCACGTCTGCTAAAAATTTTCTACTGAGATGTCTACCAGCTAAAAAGCTGTAGAGCTGCCTCTGTGTGAAGGTGAAATAAAACCTGTTCTGTGTTGTTTGTTAGACCACTGAATATGAGGTCTGTAAATGCATGATAATGTGCATGCTGAGAAATCAGTGTATTGGGTGCTACATTCTGAAATACTTCATGGTATCTTTTGCCACATAACTTAGAAGACCTGGAGAAGATTCAGAACATAAAGCTAGTAAGTCCATTCTTATTTTTAGGAAGACATTGAATTATGATGGAAGAATGCATAATCTTCCACACAAGAAATTGAAAAGACTTTCTACATCCATCATTACTATTATCATTCAGTATTTTAATCTACCGTATCAGGCAGAAAAAAAGCATGAAAGTTATTTTGTTTGCTGTATACTTAATCTTCTTTATGTTTACATGTACCCAATATGTAAATGAATTGGAACAATGAAAAAAGTCGAGTTTTATGGGCTTTTTTTCTCTAAATCTCACTCTTCATTCTGGTAAGTGTTACTACTGAAAGTCAGTTAGTGTCCTGGCAGCTTCCACTTTTGGAATCTGCCCCAAGCTTGAGAAGCTGCTCCCTTGAAGCTTGAGTCTGAGGCTGAAATTCAGAGGTTGGGCATGTTCTCTACAAAGCTGGCTTTAAGCAAACCTGTGCAGTAAGGGCTGATCTCCTTGGCTTCAGAGAACAGTTGCTCCTAGCAGCTCATTTATATCTTAGCTTCGGTATGTGATAGCATGGACACCGTGGTAGCTTTAGCTTTAAATCTCGATTTGATACAACTGCGCTGTTTGACATGGGTGTAGTGCTTATTTTCACCTATTGGAAGAAATAGGAATAAAAAGGTCAGTTCTCTGAAAAAATAATCTGTTGGTTTAGGTTTATGGGGTTTGTACCTTGTGTTTTAGAAGTTGAGAACTGGCAACTTCAAACTACTTGTTGAATGTTACCTGAGAGTGTGTTCACACTGGGATGCTAGGCAGTCCCCTGCTGAAGCTGGGTGCAGTGGGTTGCTTGCTGCAGCAGGTAGATAATTCTCGAATTCTTCAGAAGAGAGGTTTTAGTATAAGCAGCGATTGTGTGCTTTGGAGGAAAATACCTGATAACGTACGAGTGAGATGCTATCCCAACTCAGTCAAGGTCAGTGTGAATTATAAGTTCCAGGTGAGTTACAGTGGTGATTTCCTTTGGTACAGAATCTAACACTGAGTGTGCATGAATTCTATTAAGCCTGTAGGCAAGTTTTTGTGTTATACTCTGAAGGCGGAAACAGCCAGTGCCTGAAGGCTTAATATCATCTTCCCTGTTCTGGTATGTCCACTGGGTCTTGTTTATTTGGCAGTGTTTGTTTTATTTTTTGATCTTGCATAATGGTAAGAAAATACTTCTGCACCGTTGTTCTTCAGGCAGAGTAAGTTGTGATTCTGTTTGCACCTTTGTTTGTCTCAGTATCTGAGACCATTTTGCTTGACAGAAAGATTAAGAAGACTTGATAAACTCGCCGTTGTAACCTTATCTTTGCAGTCAGAAGCCTGTAAGTCAGGATAAAAGATATGTTATTAAGACCTGGAGAGGGAAATACTGTAGGAAAAATTAAGAAACCCAGCTTTTTTGGTGCTTTATTCAACAGCTGTCTTTGCAAGTAGAGCTTGTAGTACTGCATATTGTTGTTATACAGATGGTATTACAGGTCTCTTTTATGAGTCTTATGTTTAGTTCTGGGTGTGGTGGCCACATTGGTTGTTTACTTTAAGCTGGTGACATCCATGTATTAATTACAGAATTAAAAAAAAGAAACAACTAACAAAATAAAAGCATCAGAAAAAAACACTGTGGGAGGGCGAGAGCAAAGCAAACCTCTTTGGGGAAGGAGCTGATTTAATGACTTGCTGCAGTTAAAATGGCAAGAGGAGTGACACCGATATGAACCTGAAAGCTAGTAATTTTAAAGTAATTAATTGTAATTAGCTTCACATATTGCATTTCTTATTTCCTCTGACGACTTGGGAACTTTTCCCATCCCTTATTTTTTTATAGATTAAAAAAGACTGCTTTCCCTTCTACACAATACCCGCGAAGGAAACTGATTGTTTACTAAAAAGTCTGTGAAGATATCCAAGTGTAGAATAGTACTAACTAAAAGAAAAAAATTGTAAAATGGGGAAAAATACTGCCCTTTATTTCTTGTAGTTATCTTTGCTCCTAAGCGTGCCAACAGTAGGTAAGAGGTTTTTTGATAGAAATGTCATTATAATTATAAGGTTTGACTGGTTAAAATAGCTTGTTGTTTCAGCCATAAACCTAGTAGGGGCCAATTATTATGAATGGGATTACTATGAATTCACCTGTTGGTTTCTTTTTTATTTCTTCTCTCTTCTTTTTTTTTTCCTAGCAGATAGGAAGTGTGAATGAATTGGCTCTGGAGCCAAATGATCCTTATCTGCCCTTGGGATAACTTACAGAGGATTTTAAAGTCAGATGTTAAGAAAAAAATTACACCAATGTTTTAAGAAGCCTCATGAAGGCCTACAGAAGCCTGACTAAATCTATGAAAAAAGAAAAAGGGGAATGATACCAAAGACTGGATGAAGAGGCAATAGTACTTTACTCCTAAGTGATGCTTTTCAACTGAAGCTCATAGAGCTCTGCTACAATACCATTACTGACACTGAATAGTACGCTCCTTCTTGAGGACTCTCGTGTATTTTCACTAAGTATCTACTAGGCATGTGCGGGATGGGGTGCAAGGTCACAGAATCACAGAACGTTGGGGATTAGGAGGGACCTCAAAAGATCATCTAGTCC
>NW_009702563.1:0-1913 GCF_000703405.1 Apaloderma vittatum
AGGGCGCGGGGCTGGCGTCACAGCCTTGTTCTCTCTCCTCCCTTCTCTGCTTCATTCTTCTCCTCCTTTCTCCTTCTTCTCTTTTTCCTACTTCCTCTCTTCTTCTTCTTCTCTTGTTCTTTTCTCCTTCTTCTCCTACTTCTCTCCCCTCTTCTTCTGTTCTCCTTTTCCTTTTCTTCTCTCTTTCTCCTCTTCTACTTCTCTCCCTTCTCCTCCTCCTTCTCCTCCTTCTCCTCCTTCTCCTCCTTCTCCTCTTTCTCCTCCTTCTCCTCCTTCCTTCTCCTCCTTCTCCTCCTTCTCCTCCTTCTCCTCCTTCTCCTCCTTCTCCTCCTTCTCCTCCTTCTCCTCCTTCTCCTCCTTCTCCTCCTTCTCCTCCTTCTCCTCCTTCTCCTCCTTCTCCTCCTTCTCCTCCTTCTCCTCCTTCTCCTCCTTCTCCTCCTTCTCCTCCTTCTCCTCCTTCTTCTCCTTCTCTTCTCCTTTTCTTTTCTGCTCTTCTCCTCCATCTTCATCCTCCTTTGTTGTCTTCTCATTTTCCTCCTTGTTCTTCTCCTCCGTTGTCTTCTTCCTCCTCCTCCTCCTCCTCCTCCCCTGGGCCCAGGCTGGACCTGTACCGCGCCTCGGGCAAATTCGAGCTGCTGGACCGCATCCTGCCCAAGCTGCGCGCCACCAACCACAAGGTGCTGCTCTTCTGCCAGATGACCTCGCTCATGACCATCATGGAGGATTACTTCGCCTACCGCGGCTTCAAGTACCTCCGGCTGGACGGTGAGCGGGGGCCGCTCGCTGGGGGGGCCCCAAACCCTAAAAAGACCTTAAAAGGGTCTAAAAAGACCTTAAAAGGGTCTAAAAAGACCTTAAAAGGGTCTAAAAAGACCTTTTAAGGGTCTAAAAAGACCTTAAAAGGGTCTAAAAAGACCTTAAAAGGGTCTGGAAAAGACCTTTAAGGGTCTAAAAAGACCTTAAAAGGGTCTAAAAAAGACCTTTAAGGCTCTAAGAAGACCTTTAAGGCTCTCAGAAAACCTTTAAGGCTCTGAAAAAGACTTTAAGGGTATAAAAAGATTTTAAAAGGGTCTAGAAGAGACCCTTAAGGGTCTAAAAAGACTTTTAAGGGTCTAAGAAAGACTTGAAAGGTGTAAAAAGACCTTAAAAGAGTCTAAAAAAGATCTTTAAGAGTCTAAAAGGACCTTTAAGGGTCTAAAAGGACCTTTAAGGGTCTAAAAGGACCTTTAAGGGTCTAAAAGGACCTTTAAGGGTCTGAAAAAGACTTTAAGGGTATAAAAAGACCTTAAAAGGGTCTAAAAAAGATCTTTAAGGCTCTAAAAGGACCTTTAAAAAACATCTTTAAGGCTCTAAAAGGACCTTTAAGGATCTAAAAAGACCTTTAAGGGTCTAAAAAAGACTTTAAGGTTATAAAAAGACCTTAAAAGGGTCTAAAAAAGACTTGAAGGGTATGAAGAGACCTTTAAAGGGTCGTCGAGTCCCGACCGTTGGTTTTTTGTCCTGGCTGCTTAAACAGAGCTGCCAGATCCCAGTGGGGCCAGGATGCAAATGAGTTAATTAACATAATTATCAGGGGGTGGGAGGGACGGACTCGGGGTCAGAGTCCCCATTTCAGTCCCCAGGTTGTGGGTTGCACTGGCCTCGAGCCCGAACCACACGTAAACCACGCACAAAGGGCGTGCAAACCACGTGCAAACTGCACGTAAAGCGCACGCAAACTGCGCATAAATCGCGTGTAAACTACCCGTGCTGAGCTCCCGGAGCACCCAGAGCGGTGGCGCCAGCTGCGCCTGCTCCTCGCCCTTTCATTTTTATTTGTTTTGCCCCAGGGCAGGAGTAAAACCCCCCGGGGGAGGAGTAAAACCCCCTGGGGCAGGAATAAAATGCCCCAGGGCACGAGAAAACCCCTCCGG
>NW_009702564.1:0-1845 GCF_000703405.1 Apaloderma vittatum
TATCCAATCTAAACCTCCTGTGGTGCAACTCAAGGCCAAGCTCCTCAGCTTGAGCTGCCTGGTCCAGCTCCGGATCAAGGTGAGGCTCGGGGCCGCCAGGTGGGAAGAGGAGACCATCAGAATTTCAGCCGACGGCGCAAGGAGTCCCACGAACGAGCCAAAGATGCTGCCAAGATGCTGCCACCAAAGCTTCCTCCTGCTGCCCTCCTGGCTCTGGCCCTTCTCTGAGCTCTTCACAAGCTCACAGGTAACTAACTCAAAATAAAAGTGCATTTGGGGCTGGCAAGAAGAAGAGGAAGGGTTGTCCCCTTCTTCTGGAGGTCACCTCCCTCTTCTTAGCACCTCCAGGCACACCTTCCCGTTAACTCCAGCAGTAAAGGCAGCAAGAGGAGTCACTAAAACTCTCCAGCTCAACAGATAAAAAGCCAGGAAAAAAAATAAAGCCAACTCATGGAGGTCTAAAAGCTGAATCCACTCCCCAAGGACCCACTAGCAGAGAGACGGGCAGCAGCCAGCTCCTGGCCGAGGGGAGCACTCCCCTCGGGGAGGCAAAGCATGATGCAAATAATCCAGTCTCCAACTCGTCACAGGATTTGTATCCCAAACACACTTCGGTTTGGTTGTTTCAACGGAGAAATCTGCCGCAGAGGGAACAAGAGCAGCCGCCCCGCGCCAGCCCGAGGTGCAGGGGAGGAGACGCAGCTCGCACGCTCGGGGAAAGGCCAAAGCGAGACGTTGGCTTCCCCTCGCGGAGCTCTGCCCGCAAACACCAGCGCCGGGGCAGGAACGAGATCCAGACGTTGCGTTTTACGCGGTTTGGTTGTTTCAACGGAGAAATCTGCCGCAGAGGGAACAAGAGCAGCCGCCCCGCGCCAGCCCGAGGTGCAGGGGAGGAGACGCAGCTCGCACGCTCGGGGAAAGGCCAAAGCGAGACGTTGGCTTCCCCTCGCGGAGCTCTGCCCGCAAACACCAGCGCCGGGGCAGGAACGAGATCCAGACGTTGCGTTTTACGAGGAAACGATCCATCCTTCTTGAACTCTTCCCAAATTTTCAGCCAGGGCAGCGAGCGACGACACAACCCGCGAGCGAGCTCCGGAGCTCTCTGCCTCTCGGAGGTGCTGCCCAGTGACGCAGCCGGGTCCCACCTCGGCTGCCTGGTGTGAAAAGGCGAGGAAAACACGTTTTTAGCTCCGTGCCTTTCGGGCGGGCTGCCCCCAAGGACGAGAGGCTCTGGGGAGCGCTGGCACGCCGCGGTGATCCCTGAGAACGCTTCCGGCCTCCGCGACGAGCAAACCCAAGAGTCTCTGCGCGGACAGCGGCAGCGTTACGCTTGAGAAAAGGGCGGCACGGACGGACGAGGCAGGATGGACTCCCCCAGCCGCTGCTGCTGAGGATGCGACAAAACGCCTCCAAGCCATCCTGCCTCCCGGATCACACCCGGGGAGAGGTTTGCACTGTCAGCTGGAGGGATGAGACGCGTTTCCGAGATGAGATTTCAAAGATTCCTTCGACAACAGGAAAGGATGACCAGCTACTCTGCTTCTGAACCACAGCCTGTGTCACAAAAACAACAACAAACCCCCGAGACATGTCCCTCAGAGCCCAGGTTCTCACAAGCTCTGTCGGCTCACGGGACATTTACTTTCAGCACCAGCAACACCGAAGAGCTCGGATGCCCGACGCAGTCGTGGTGCCCAAGCAGAATCCCGCTCCCGAAGCAAAGATCACTGGGATGTAAGACACATGGATCAATTTTCAGAGCTGCAGCTCTCACAGCTGGGCCACGCTTCCTCAAAAGCCAAAACCAAGAAGATTTGTCAGCCTGAAGGAATTTTAAAAAGAGCT
>NW_009702564.1:1865-2178 GCF_000703405.1 Apaloderma vittatum
CTTTCCCTCTCCAACTCCACCCTCAACATCGGCACCTTTCCCTCGAGACACTCGCAAAAACCTTTTGGGGCAAGGGGAAAAGTAAAGACGGAGGCAACTTTCTTTGTCTGTCAACATAAGCAGAATAATTAGACCTATTTCCCAAAGCACACGGGTTTGGAGTAGATCCTAATGCCAGGGATGTCGCCCTGTCCTCTCAGGCTTAATTTAAAGCCTGCGCTCAAACTGAGGCCCAACTTCTCGCTGCATTCCCCTCAAAACCTCTCATGCTCCCCCAGGAGGGAGGCGACCTGCTGTTCACAGAATCACAGGA
>NW_009702565.1:0-3855 GCF_000703405.1 Apaloderma vittatum
GGAGCTGTGGGGCACCTGCTTGGGTGCAAGACTGGAGAGAATAGGCTTCATTTAAAGCCCTGACAGGGAAAAAGTTTTCGTGTCTGCAGTAAAACGTTTTAGCGGTACGTGGTGGCAAAAGACAAGTGAGTCGGCTGTAAGAGGCACTACTAAAACTGGTAGTCTTTAAGACTGCGGAGGAGAGATGCTGGGTACTACAGTCTCATTAACAACTGTGTTGCGTAGCTTGGAAATCGGTTCAGAAAATAACTGGAAACAAAACGATCGGCTGTCTGGGGAAAAAAAAAAGTCATTATTCCCTTCTATCTGCTTGCCTTCATCTGAAAAAAAAATCTGAATGTGAAGAAAACTTGCATAAAGATAGTTTTTTTCAGACTCCAATATGGGCTTTCTGTGTGAAAGCCAAACCTGAGCCTGTAGCTGTTTTGCACAAAGAGGAATTACAAGGCAGTGGATGTGCTTTTAGTTCAGGGAGTCTTTCAGGCCACTCAGGTGGCCAGCAATGTTACATTTCATCTGTCAGTCTTTGGATAGGATTCTTACAGTAATTCTGCCACCAACTGATTTAGCAACCAAAAATACAGACAGAAAATGCGGAGTGTGAAAGCAGGAAGCCGGAGTGATGCTGGGTTTAGGATAAATGACAGAGGGATGAGAAGCCAATCGCCATGGAGTACCAAGACCAGCTTTTGTGAGTTCTCAGCAGCTGATGTTTCTGTAAAATCTTACTGAGCTTGTACTGATCACTGCCAGCAGGAACTTACTGCAGGCTGAACTCACAGCTATCTGGGAATTTTCCTGAAAGAAACCTCAATTCATGGGAGATTAATGATTTAAATGAAACTTGCATCTGTTTGATCAGGACCTTGTGAGTGTCTCAGGGCCTTTTAAAAAGGTGGTTTTGAAAGCATCGGTACTGATCTTAGAACCTGAAAACATATGGCAGCCCATTCACTTTTTTTCTTTTGGTTGTTTCAGAATAGGCTTGAGTAACTGCTTTGTGGTCCCACAGAGTCAGTTCTGACAAACAAAAAAAATACTGGATCAGTTTCTGTTCAGCTAGCAAAGGGACCCACCAGGCCTAAACACAACACACCTCAAACTGGTCTTCGAAATACAAGAGGTTTGTACTAAAAGGTGCTCAGCATGAGATAATGCTTGTGGCTCTGAAGAGCCAGGTTTTGTTTATGATCTGGTTTCTGAATAGTCCAAAGGCCAGGCCAATAATTTATATATTTGCAGAGATAAATACTTTTCTGGCTCATTACTTTTGTTATTTTATCTCTCCTCAACCTTGCCTGGACTTCTGCTATTAGGAAAATGTATATTGCAGGCTTCTTTCCGGATAAATGGAGGAAGCATTTCTTGGCAACAGTCTTTCCCTCTGATGTGAGCAGAAAACTGGCAGCTTGTTCCCATAAATGGCAGAGCTCCCGTTAGAGAAATCTAATTTGCTCCCTCCCCAAAATCCACTTGTGAAGATCTGTCATCAGTCAACTCCACACCTGACCGTGCCCTTCTTTTGCATGTGGCACTGACTACTGTCTTATGGGACGAGGTTTGCTGATCCCCCTCTGCATGTCTTTCTGGTGCCTCCCAGTTTGTTCATGTAAAGAAGGATGGTATGACAGCCCTCTTGAATGAAGGCAGCCTTCTGGAACAGCAGCTGTCTCAGTCTCTATGCAAAGCTGTCCTCATTTCCAGGAGATTTTTTAAGTTTGGGTGCTGTACATGAAAGACTGCCACAAAATGGGTACCCTGTTCAAGACTGGATGCACAGGTAAGCGTTACAGTTTAGACATGCCTTTTGGGAGGTTACAGACTTTCCTCACAAAGCACTAACGTAGAGAGGCCTAGAAGTAATTCATTGCATAGGTGTGATGCAGGAGACCCTAGGAGCCCACTTCTGCAATTTTGAGTTCTGCCAAAGCTGTTTTCCCCATGGGACATTAAATTAAATCCTAAAGTCCTGATGCTCAGCATTTTTACTCGTCCCAAGATTTTGTTAAAAGAACAGTTCACTGGTTTATGGGCATGTCTGCATGGCTCAATACAGCACTACTATTGCTCTGCATCCTCCAGCTAGCACCAGACTCACACAGACTAGGAAACAAAAGTCATACAGCCACCAGCAGCTGAACTGAGAAGCAGAACTGAGAAGCCAGATAAAATACTGCACAAAAGCAACTGTGCTGCTTCCAGCGTCGGAGCACCTCTGACCGATGATAACCTGGGATCTCTCCATTTTGCTCCACTGTGTAGTATAGTATATGCCAACCATATACTATCCTACATCAAAAGAAGTGTGGCCAGCAGGTCAAGGGAGGTGATTCTGACCCTCTTCTCTGCTCTTATGAGACCCCACCTGGAGTACTGTTTCCAGCTCTGGAGCCTTCAACGCAGGAAGGACATGTTGGAGTGAGTCCAGAGGAGGCCGTAGAGGTAATCAAAGGGCTGAAGCACCTCTCCTATGAGGACACGCTGAGAGAGTTGGGTCTGTTCAGCCTGGAGAAAAGGAGGCTCCAGGAAGACCTTATAGTGGCCTTCCAGTACCTGAAGGGGGCCTGCAGGAAAGACAAGGAGGGACTTTTTATAAGGACATGTGGTGATAGGACAAGAGACAACGGTTTTAAACTGGAGCAGGGTGGATTTAGACTAGATATAAGGAAGAAGTTCTTTACCCTGAGAGTGGTGAAGACACTGGAACAGGCTGCCTAGAGTAGTTGTGGATCCTTGGAAGTGTTCAAGGCCAGGCTGGATGGGGCTTTGAGCATCCTTGTCTAGTGGGAGGTGTCCCTGCCCATGGCAGGGGGCACTGGATCTAGGTGATCTTTAAGGTCCTTTCCAGCCCAACACATTCTATGATTCCATGATAGCCAGCACACTGTGGGAGAGGAATAATGTGGTGGAGGGCTGGTGAGCCAGAATGGAGCCTCATAAATCTTGGAGAATTGGGTGAAGCTTGATCTTGATTCCTGGGAGAAGAAAACACAGTGGACATTGTGGCAAGGAAGCTTGGTAACAGTGTGCACAAGTGATCGGCATATGCGGAGGCCATTCAAGTAGAGTCTGAAGTAAATTAGCCGAGAGAAAACAGGGTTTTTTTCTGAGAAATCTGTATAGGTGGACAAATAGAAAGGCTGAATCTCAGAAAAATTATCAAAGAAGAAAAATATGACATAAGCTAAGATGATAAACATTGCCAGTTTTTGAATCATGCGGACGGTTCATGTGTTACTGTGTCTAGGATTTAAAATTGAGTAAATATGAGTGGAGGAACAATTCCTGACAGAGAAGCAGCTGTTGATTGTGCTTCTCTGCTGTCAAAATATGGAAAAATGCTGAATGAATGTTCAACTGTTCAATGAAAATAAAATTCTATACAACTGCCAGACTTGGCTATGTGCCCCAAGTGAATATCCAGATATAGGATACACAGCACTAAGCATGTTCATTTTCAGATAACAGATTTGTGTGAAACATCCTCTGCAATGGCTTTAATCATAAGAAAATATAGAACCTAATTACATCATGAGAGCATTTTGATAACTGTGTTGAAAACAGTGACTGAAAATTATGCTTCTGTGTACTGCAAGGGATTGTGAAGTTCTTATTAAAATATGTAATTACAAAATCATAATTAAACTAGTATGTTACTGAAATAGTAAGTGTTACAATTACAATGTTTTTTACTTTAAAGAATGTGAAAAGTATGATCTAAAAATAGCCTTTAAACTTTATTGCATAGTAAATGCATGAATATATATTATTTATTAATATATAATATGTTAATATATGAATACATAATAATATACTATATTAATAGATAATATATACTCATGAATTATAATGCAT
>NW_009702566.1:0-379 GCF_000703405.1 Apaloderma vittatum
AAATCCACCCAAAATCAGCCAAAATTCACCCCAAAAAACCTAAATCCACCCCCAAATCAGCCAAAATAACCCAAAATCCAGCCAAAATCAGCCAAAATAACCCAAAATTATCCAAAAATCCCTCAAATCCACCCAAAATCAGCCTAAATCCACCCAAAATCAGCCAAAATCCACCCCAAAAAGATCTCAAGTCCACCCAAAATCAGCGAAATCAGCCAAAATCCACCCAAAATTAGCCAAAAAACCTCAAAATCCACCCCAAATCAGCCAAAATCCATCCCAAACCCACCCCAAATCAGAAAAAATCCACCCAAAATCAGCCAAAAATCCCCCAAACCCACCCCAAATCAGCCAAAATCCACCCAAAATCAGCCAAACA
>NW_009702566.1:499-1222 GCF_000703405.1 Apaloderma vittatum
CCCCTCAAACTCACGCCAAATCAGCCAAAATCCACCCAAAATCAGCCAAAAAACCCCAAATCCACCCAAAATCAGCCAAAATCCACCCCAGATCGGCCAGAAAAACCCAAATCCAGCCAAAATCAGCCAAAATCCACCCAAAATCCACCCCAAACCCCCCAACCCCCCCAACAGGAAGTGCCCGGAGAGAATTGGGGGGACACCCCAAAAAGCCTCTTTTTTTCCTCCTTTTTCGTCGTTTTTTTGTCATTTTTCCTCCTTTTTCCTTTTTTTTCTTTCATTTTCCCCCTTTTCCTTCGGAAAAACCCAAATCCAGCCAAAATCAGCCAAAATCCACCCAAAATCCACCCCAAACCCCCCAACCCCCCCAACAGGAAGTGCCCGGAGAGAATTGGGGGGACACCCCAAAAAGCCTCTTTTTTTCCTCCTTTTTCGTCGTTTTTTTGTCATTTTTCCTCCTTTTTCCTTTTTTTTCTTTCATTTTCCCCCTTTTCCTTCGTTTTTCCTCCTTTTCCTTCATTTTTCCCTCATTTTCCTCCATTTTTCCCTTTTCCTTCATTTTTTCTCCTTTTCCTTCATTTTCCTCCTTTTTCCTTCATTTTCCCTCCTTTTTCCTTCATTTTTCCTCCTTTTTTCCTCATTCTTCCTCCTTTTCCTTCACTTTTCCTCCTTTTTTCCTCAATTTTCCTCCGTTTTCCTTTGGTTTTCCCCCTTTTCCTCCTT
>NW_009702567.1:0-4375 GCF_000703405.1 Apaloderma vittatum
CACCTGGGTCATTCCTAATTAGCCAGGAGCGAGCGCACAAAAGGCCACGTAAGCACCTGAGGCAAAGTCCTCAGGTGTTAATGGCCGTCTCTTGCAAGGCTTTGGCAGGCTTTTTTTTTTCTCCATGAGAACAAAAATCCCCGGAGAACTGGAGCTTCGCTGCCCCTGCTGCTTTCCCAGGCAAGGAGAGATGCAGAAAAACGTTAGAGGAAGAAGAAAACAGGCAGGCAGACATCTCTGAACCTCGCTGCTTTGATCCTCGTTTCATCTCTGGGTCAAGCCTTCTTTCGGCAGAACTTGGTTTATCCTTCGGAGATCTAAATTTCTGGAAAAGAAACACCCCCGCGTCGGGAGACGTTGAAAACTCTGTTGAGCAGAGGGCTAAAAATAATCTCCTCCGGGGAGCAGTCCTGCTCTGCCCTGGAGGGAAATGGAAAGATGAGTTCATAGGTCTTTTCCATCTCGGGTTCCTGTAATTCGGGAATAAAACACCCCAAAACAAAAACTCCAAACAGCTGAGGCTGATTCTGCTGTTTACTTTTCTGAATATGCAAAATTCGTCTCTGCAGGTCTCTGTCCCAGTCTTCCTGAACAGAAATCCTGGCTGCCCTGATGAGGTCCAGCCTCGCAAGTGCCTCAGCTTTCTCCTTTTTTTTAAAAAAAAAATCTTTATCTGTTGCATTTTTTTTCCCTTTCTCCCTCTACTCCTTTGAATGAATGCTCAGACAAACTCCGGCTGTTTCCAAGGGACTGCCTCAAGTTGCCAACTTGTCTTCCTGAGAAGAATCCTCTTCTCTGTGTGTTGAGCAGAGATAACAAATGAGGTGAGCAAGAACACTGCGTCCCCAGGCCGGCAGGGCCAGCAGCTCTCCATGAATCCTCCAGCCAGAGCGGAAAGAGCCCGGAGGGTTTACCTTGCAGCTGTCCAGCAACACTGGAGATGCACTCTGCTCCGAGCTGGCGGATGGGAGACAAGTTGATAATTCCTGAGAAAAAAAAAAAAAAAAAAAACAGAAAAAAAAAACATGGAAAACCCCCAAAAATTACCACAAACCCAACAAGTGCATTTATCACCATGTCTTCATCCACCACTGGCTTGGTGGAGGATGGGGATTTTTCCCTTCGAGCTACAGCCACCAGCATGGCCAGGGCTTCCCTGCGAGGGACACCAGTCACAAACCAGGGACCAGTCTCCATGCTGGGGACCAGGCGGGAGAAACATTGAGTGGGCAGAAGGTCTGTGTGGGCAGAGCCAGCCCTGTGCTTGTTTGCACCTCTCTGGGATGCTCGTGCATAGCTGGCTGCATCCTGCCCTGTCCTGGCTGGGCACGATTGTCCCTGACCCGCAGCCAGGCAGGCACCTGCACCAGCCTGAAGCATTACCCCTCGTCCTTCAGCTCACTTCCCCAGCCAAATTCTTTGCTTTCTGCATTTTCCTTTCTTTTAATTTTATTTTTCCCAAAGGCTGTCGTGGTTTTGTTGCCTTATAAACCCAAAATTTACCTCCTGTCTCCCCTGAGGAGCCAGGACTGGAGCTTCCAGCTGGGAGGGGGGCGGGCGGGTGGCTCAGCTGATGCTGGAGCGGGTTTGGCTCATCCCTCCACCAGCACAGCTGCCGGACTGCGATGCAGCAGCAGATGCTCAATGCCCTGCAGCGAGATCCCCTTCCAGTTGACATGACTAACCATGATGGCACTGTGCTGATGGCCTAGAAGTCTGTGACTGGAGAAATTTTGGGGCTGTTGTTCCCACCCTGCAGCCTTTACCAGCATCTCCCTTGTTTTGTTTCCCCTCTTCTGCCTGCTCTGCGATGTGATTTACCATCACGGTGTTGCTGGTCCAGCCTGGGATGTGCTGAAGCATTAGGGGCACCAGCATCCTTCATCCCGGTGAGCCTTGGTACCACCTCCACAAGGTTTCTCGAGGTAGGGGTGGGTGGCAGGGGCTGCACTGCCAGCAGTTATTTGGCCCTGCCTAGAGATAATTAGAAATACCACCATTGCCTAGTGTTTAATTAAACAGGTGAAAAAAAAGAAAGCTGGGTCACCCTGAAGAAACATATCCAATATTAAAAGGGTATCAAAGGAGTTCTGCAGCTCTTTAAAGATTTCTTTAGAATATGGGACCAAGCCCAGAGTTGGAAAAAATGAGGTTCCTACCTGGGGAGTAACGATATGAGAGCAGCTGTGGGATGTCCAGTGGGGCAGCTGTGGGTTAACTGGGGCTGCTGGTAGCAAACTGTTCACCCTCACCCAGGAGTGGACATGAAGGGCTTTGTTCTTCTCTGAAAGCCTCTTGGAGCCTGGTTGTAAGTACCTTTGAGTTTTCAGGCGAGGAAACAAGCCCAAGCCCCAAGCCTGCCCTACACTACAATCCACTTATCCATCCGAGAGCAGAGAATCACAGATGGTTTTGCATGGCTTTTCTGAAGGAGTGATACTCCAAATGCTGTTATCTGGGGAACCGTAACAAAACGTACACGGGCACTTATAACGGCAGCATCTGGAAGGAAAGGATAAAAATCTACTTATGTGCACAGGCAAAAATTTCCAAGAGCGAGAGTGCTTGTGCAATTCATCTCCTGAATAGGAAAGAGAATGAGCACCGGCCGAGGCGAGGGCTGGGAAGCCACTGGGAGTCAGCCTTATCCACAGCATCCCGGCTTCTGCTGGAAGCCAAAGTAAAAAAGAACACAACTCTCCAACCCCCTGGGATTTAAATGCAGCACAAATCCCAGCCCTTCTGCCTGTGTGGGGCAGGAGGGATTTGCAGCTTCGGATGCTGAAGGGGAGTTTGGGAACGGCGAACAGAGGGGCTGGAATCAGTGGGGATGCTGGAGGGAGGCAGAAAGCGAGCAAAGCACTGGTAGAAAGCTTTGAATTCCTCTGGCAGGCATAATGGAAGGGGGAACAGGCTTAAAGGAAGGGGAACAAAGGACAAAAGTAACGTAAGAGCTTGGCAGAAAGGGCAGTCTTCTGAAAGCTGCAATATCGAAGGGGTTTTTAAAGGGAGCGTTTGAAAAGGAGCGCTGCCCGCACTTCAAAATCCAACACAGCGTTCCGCTGCGTCACGAGAAGGATCAGCCACAGGTGGAGGGGAACAAAGAGAATTTTTGATAAGAAATCAGAAATCTGGCCTGGCCGCGTGGGGAGCTCGGGTGGCGCGATGGCTGGCGGGAACGTCCATCTCCCAAAGGCTGGTGGAGTCCCAGGAACTCGGTGCAAAACTTTCAGAAGGATAAAAAAAAAAAAAAAATCTTAGAAAATATTAGCATCAGGCTAAACTGGTGTGTTGGCATACTGCCCACCGAACAATTTATCTCCGATACAAATAGCCTAATTAACCTGCGCAGTATATACATCGTGTACCACTAGGATGACTTTTTGTTGGAAAACAAATAAATCTGGAGGTTTGAACCCTATTTACAGAATTGCCGCTCCGTAAATCGTCTGGATCATCCAGGTTACTTTGTTAACGCCTTTCTGGCTGCGTGCTTGCAAGGAAAAGGCAGAGAGCTGTAAACAGTTTGGCTTTATAAATATTCCCCAGCACACAGCAACTGTCTTTCAGCGGGTAATGAAACATATGACGTGCTCCTACAACCGAGGGTTATTTCGTGGTGGTTTCCTCCCAGTACACAGCTCCAGTTGTTCTCTCCTAATGGAGAAGAGACTGAGCCTGTGCAGCCTTGGAGAAGAGCACTGGTGTCCTCCTGCCCCTCCAGCTCATCCTCCAAAGGAAAGCTCAAATTTGCACGGCAGCTGTGAGAAACAACCTTCAAACCCGTTGTCAGCTTGGCGTGGCCGTACCCCTCCCTGCAGCACCTGCAGACATCCTCACCCTTCTCTTTGGCTGCAAGGAGAGCAGCTTAATTGAATCCAGCTAATTCCTCCAGAGCCTGCAGACACTTGCAGGCTGTCTTTATAGAAAATTTGGTAACCAATGGTCAATTTATTGTGCGGGCAGAGAGGGGAACAAGCTCATTTATTCATGTTTCCTCTCCCGCAGTCCATCTCTGCTGGCCAAGGGGTGGGTGCACCCCAAGTCCTGCTGTGCCGGGGCCAAACACCTTTAGGAGGTCATCACCTGCCCCATGTATGACCATCAACACAACCAGGTCGTCCTGGTGTCTCTACAAGCAGAGCCTGCTGGCGTTTGCTGCAGAAAAAACAACAAGAATGTGCTCATGGCTGGACGTTTCCTTACTGCAAGCACGGTCTTGCCACAAATGCAGGGCGGCCTATTTTCAGAGCTATTTGCAAACCTCAAGGGAGCGATCCTCACCTCTCCCTCGCCCTTCTCCCCGCCCGTTGCAGAGGGCTGCAGGGCAGGCAGAAAAAAAGCGGTGGCTGCCGCTCAGTGACACAGCACTTTG